>NC_049169.1:121945253-122245253 GCF_009769625.2 Cygnus olor | reverse complement strand
GGTATTTTTTTAAATGTCTGACCTTTTAGAAGACTTAGTACAATATTTAGAACAAATTTAAGTAAGGAAAATCTTGCTATGTACCTCATATCACAGACTCTTTGAAATATGGAGTGCCTTGAAGCAAAGTAAAATTAGTAGCTGCAAAGACAGGACTGCAAAAAGGGAGACAAAAAAAAAATCAGGAAAAAGAAAGTTTGAAAAAGTAATAAATGTTTCATTGCCTTACATTCTAAAAAGAGTTTAATCAATAATAGGAAAGGTACCAGAAAATTTCTGTAACTCAGTATTGATTTTTACGTCTCCTTTGAAAGGCACTTGCAGGTCATTACTGAATTAGATAGAGCAACCCTGAAAAGTTAAGGACTTTTGCCATCCTCAAAAGCTACATATTTGTTACTCAAGGTCATAGTGACTGTTTATTTTTGGAAAACTATTATTTCCACATTGTATGTGAGGACAGTTTCAGCTGCCCGACAACAAATCTGAAGTTTCTACCACTGCCTATGAGAGTTCATACATAACCCTTTCTTTTTGAATTTTTTTTTCTACCATAGAATGGTCATTTATTATGTTCTGTTATTCTAGCTTTTCAGTTATCATTAACCAAAATCCCACTGTTGGCAGATTTATGACCAGCCTCTTTACAATTTTATTTTAAACCTGTGGCATTTATGTGTAGGACTCTGGCACAAATAAATTCTAAACTAACCAGAGACACCACAAAAGAAAACACGCTGATCAAATGCAGGCCTGAGGCTACAAGTTTCCCCTTTCCCTGAGGAAATGTCACAGCCTGTGCATTTGTGTGCACACCCAGGAGGTGTGCATTCACCCAGGAGATGAATAACGCACTCCAACGTGGGCCGAGTCCTCCTGACTAAAATGTTGAGAGTCCTCCAGGTCAGGCTGCGGGAGGCATTTCAGGTTCTGAAGGTTCAGGGCCTCTGAAGTTCCAAAGCATTCACTGCACTGCCCTGGGCCCCATCCCGTGCAGCAGAGAAGTCCCCTCTGGAGAGCAGCTAGGACCTTCGTGATCTGGGCTATCAGCCCGGCATGGTCCCATTCCCTGCAGAGTGGGAAAGAGCTGGTTGGCAGGGGGTTGGACCACAGGGATGCTTACTCACATGGATGCCAAAGTGTCTCCAGTGAGGTGAAATTAATGAGCACATGCTTGAAATTTTCTTTTTTTTTTTTTTTTTTCTTATTTTCATCTTTTTTCTCTCCTTTTTATTTTATTATTATTATTATTTGGCTAGCTTTTTACTTTATTTGAGTTTCTTGCTTTGAGGCATTGAAATATTTAAGAGTATTTATTTGAGTTGAGGACAACCTGAGCAGTAGTGTAATGTAATATCAAACCATTAGCTAGGAAATAACTTGTTAGATGGTTAGACCAGCCCCTAGAAGACAAAATGTACAGTATCTGACTTATTCCTGGTTGTTCTGGCAGTTCTGATGTATCTCTATTTTTTGGGACTGTATTTGGGATACACCGTCTTTATTTCATCCATCAACTTGGCTAAGCCCAAACACTTCACCACTGTGCAATATTTATTTGACTTTTTATCTATATTAGGTTGCCAACCAGCCTTCTGTTTAATTATACTTTACATTTAAGTGTTTTTTCATTTGTTCAGATTTTGTTTTTAGAATACATATATTATTGTCTCTCTTTCTGTTAGCAGCTCATATTCATTTTGGTGCCAATTTTTCATTTCCCTTTCTGTTTCAGGACTAAACTTTTTCTTTAATGTACTTTTTTATTATTATTTTTCTCTTACATTGTCTCCATTGGGAAGAAGGTATCTTCTCTCAGTATTAAATATACAATAGGATATAAAGAGCAAGGAAATCTTTGAATTAATCCTTCTATATAATTCTGCTTTCTAACTTCATTTCCTGACAGTTTTTCCTTTAATAGCCTCCCAGCATTGTGATAAATTGCTCCAGATAACACTTTTTTTCTCAATATGGATGAAATGTCTGTACTGGGGAAAAAATAATTGTTCAGGGAATTTGAAGCCTTCACTCACATTTCATGCTATACTTGCTAGAAATTCTGGCTGTGTGAATGAGACTAATTGGAACATGCTATGAAAGGCTGTCCAGGATTGCAGTGCGCCAGACCCCTGACAGTGCCTGGGTGTACCTGGGAAGGTGGCATTAAATAGCTCCAGCTGGATCCTGGCACTAAAGCAAGCCTAAATTGGCTAAATTAATTGTCTGTTATTTTGGGGAGCCGTGGAGATTAAACAACAACAACAACAAGAAAAATCCTGCCACCACTGTTTTAGTCCATGTTTCTTCTTTTTTACAAGGTAAAAAATGATCAGAATTTTAAAAATAGTACAGTATAATTTCTTCTTTTGTTTTTATTTCAGTTTTATTTTATTTCTGTGTCTAGGTTAATAGAAATGGAATGTAGTGTAGAGGCTTCAAGTAAGGAAAAATAAATTAATTACATTTGAACTTTCTCTCTACATAGGAAATTTTTAAATGGCTTCATGCCGAATATCTGCTTTAGTAATTCTATAAACAGCAGTAAAAGAAATAGAGCTACAGTGGACTTGGAAGACAACCAAAGCTTCTTTTTTGTTCTTCTGGCGTCTATTCTCTTTATTTTATATAGAACCTGGTGTGGAGTTTTTTCTACTTTCTCATTAGAGAAAAAACATATATATATATATATATATATATATATATATATATATATATTCTTTTCCTTTAATCAGAAAATAGTTTACTATATCTTATATGATTGCTTTTTTTTTTTTTCCCAGAGAAAATGGAGAAATTTTAATTTGTATGGGTTGATTTCCTACAATTTTTGAAGGATACTTTTTATCTGTTTATCTTTTCTAGAAATAATAGACTTTCAGGTAGGACTCTTTAAAATGATATTATTTCTGATAGGAAGAAAAGCAAAATAAATAGACTGCTAAGTATTTGCTATTTACTTTGATGATATTCAGCCTTATTTTAAATGCTTTGTCATCATGTTTATACTAGATAAAGTCATCTCCATGTTTCAGCATAGGACTTTGCTGTTCATACTCTGTTGTGCTAAGACTTGTGTATACAGTACCTTTCTCAAAGTTTACAGTCTCAATTGTCAAAACAAATAACAGATTTTAAAGGATGCATTGGAATCTGTGGAAGATGTAAACATGAAAATGTTTCTTTTTCTTACTGAAAGGCATATTGTATACATGAACTCTAACGAGATCTTTCCTTTAATACTCTTCAATGAGTTTCCGTAATTTGAAAGCATCTTAGTGTTGGAAATAAGAAATTGCACTAATGTTACTATAAAATAAAATTAACTTCTCAACATAAAACTACTTGTTTCTATTGAATACCACTTCCCTCTGCAATGAAATCTTTTTAAGTACTGTAATTTACATGTTTCAAGAATGCTTATTGAACCTATGCTGAACACCACAGTTAATGGGTGCTCATAAGTTTTCCTGTAAAGTGTGTTAAGGGTTGTCATCAGCAATAAATAGCTCTCGATAAAAGTTTCAAATCCATTACATTGATCTATATTGTTTTGTGCAATTACAATAATAGGACATATTCAGATATCATCAGATGACTTAAAAAATAGCAAGAGGTTGTCTCACATGTGGTTGCTAAAGCCTCGGCTAACTGTAGGTTCAGCCATCTAGCTGGCCTAAGCCTGCTAGTGGGCATCCACCGAAGCTGTAGCTGTACCTTCTTGTGCAGTGGATGTGCCCATGTAGGTGCATGCTCAGCTGGACAACAGAATCAAGGCTGAAATGAGGATGATGACAGTAACTTCCTCTGCTTCCTTGCCTCCTTACACTAGGAACGGCCCAAGAGCGACCCTGTACTCTGGAGCTGCCTTCTCTGATGGCACATCATGGACAGGGCTCAATGCTACATCTAGGTTTGTTACACTTTTCAATACAGATCTTATTGCAGACATTGCTTTTAAAATGGGTGGAAGGAAAACATAGGCTATAACATTTGAGGCCCATTTTAGTTACGAAGTCATGATCTAGACCTCATAGTTTCATAAATAGATGAAATAAGATTGCTGTTCATTTTCTTAGATGTTCTAATTTAGGGCAGTAGCACAGATGTTATATTTGTGTACGCATACACACACACCACTCTGCCATGATAAACAGCCTGCTTAATGAGCAGGTAAGCACCAGGTAAGACTATCTAGATGTTCCTATTAGATGAAAACAAAACAGCTATGATTATCTAGCCTGTGGATTGTATCATGAATACTTCCTTCATAGGTAGCTTCTCTTTGTAAAATTCACTGATTTAACTGCACTTTAATAACACAATTTCAAAAATCCATATGTTGGAAGGCAAGAAACAATAGCAAAACATTACACGTGACAACACAGTGCCTCACACCTGTATCGTTTCAGATTAATTTGTATGTTGTTGCTTTCAAAACTCTGTCATGATGATGAGTGTGTATTAGTTTATAATTTCTTCCATATCCATAGAAGTTGTTCTCTTGGATCCTTCTCCCCCTCTTTCTCCTGCTCCTCCTGGAAGGCAAAGGCCAGCGTTTCAGCACATGATAATACAGCTGCTCTGTAGGACATGGTGGAAATCTTTGGAATGGAATTTGTGATGAACCTTTAAGAAATTTTGTACTATCGCAATGTGGGAATAAATGTAACTTGACCACTAAGAGTTACATGTTAAAGGACTACCTGGGCTTTCATCAGCATGCTAGCCCACTCAAAGTTGGGAGGTAAAACTGAAAGATGTACGTTCGGTGCTATTACTGCACCTTTCAGCAGTGATAACAATTAGTGCTGCACATTTGACCACCTTACACATTTTTTTTACATGAATCAAACAGAGCTATGTCAGCTTCCCACAGGGTGTGAATGGCTCCAAAAGAAGGTAGAGCAGAATGTATTTCTGACAGGCTCCTTTTTGAGTCTCCAGTGTACAACAGGCCTGGGGTGAAACAGAAGAGGCAATGAAAAATGGTCTTTCTGCAACACTGTTTTTAAATGGGCAGAACTTCAAAATGAGAGGCAGGCAGACAACTAGCTTGTAGGCTGTTTTTGTTGTTGTTTTCCCGAAGAGGTAACAAAACAAATATAGCTGTTTCTGATCTTACTTTCCCCATTTTTCACAGTAGATCTGTGACCGAACTGAACTCAGAAAAAAATATCCTGCCTGGGGTGACTGTTTATACACAAAGACAGATGCAAGTAAAGGAGTTTGGTATTATTATGCTGTTATTATTTCTTTGACATGACACATTCAGGGAAAAATGGTTTATTGTTACCATGTGCATAATAAGCAAGCAGTTGCACTTTGGACTTTGGTAACTGCAAACACAGACCCAGCAGACAGAAGTTATCCAAACGTCCCCACTACTTCTACCTCACTCTGTTCCCCGTTTGCAGCCACTGCAAGTGAGTGCACTTCACACCTATGACCCTTGAAGAAGCAGCTTACAATAACAGGAATATAATTTAGTCTTGAGGTAGGATTCAACTGATAGGAAGTGGGTGGCTTGTTTTTCTACTTGCAAAGGGAAAGAGGTAATTTTAGGGTGAAATATGTGTTATTTTACAAGAGACCACTAACACAGGCTAGATGAATGCTGCTCCTGTGTCTGCTCTCCATTTTAAGAGAGGACCCAAAACGAGTAGCTCGGATATAGACATCACCTGCGTGGCCATCTAAGCTTAGGTGAGATAAATATCACCTTTAATGTCACTAAGTTTGTTTAATCTACTTAAATAAACCAAGTAAGCCAGCTCTTTAGCTGCATGTTCCCTTGTTACCTGTGGCTCTCCATTTCTCAGTCCTCCCATTGCTGACTCCATGAGAAAGAGCACAACACCTTCTGCAGAGCCCAGCGCGGTCTCCTGCCTCTCACTGACCTGGGGAATGGGTTATTGCCTGATCACACACTCCTGTGACCAAAGTATGCTCAAGTGACCATTTCAGAAATGACAGGAACTGGTAAAGATGCTGCCATATACTAGCACTTTGTTTCTTCAGCAGTTGGCTGATCTTTGCTGGCTTCCCAATCAGTTATGGAGGCAGTAACCTCAGATACACCTAGCAGTGAAAACTGGTACAGCCATCTTGCAGCACCTGTCCAAACACTATTGTTTTCTGCTACAGTTGTCCATAGATCCGATCCAGTAAATAAGCCTTTATACATGAACTAGTATGCTTGTGAACATGGATCCTGTGTAGTCTGGAAGGTATGCATTGCGTCTTCATCATCACTTTTTATGACGATATGTCCAAACTCTGTTTTATTGTTCACATTGGATCATGTCTGAGAAACATAACCCCCTTGACTATTAGAAAATAAATTCAATTGCAGTGTGCACCCAATCAGATAGGAAAAATAAATAAATAAACAAACAAACAAATAAATAAATAAATAAGAAACTGAGGTCAAGGTGATGAAAGAGAGAAAAATAAGGCTATTTATTCATAATTTATTGCAAAATAATATTAAAAGCAGATGAAAAAAATCTGTTGTTATATGCAGCAACAGTCAACTTGTTCTTTCAGCTGATCTCTCCTTCCCTGTATATTTGTTTGATAAGTAGTCTGTCAACTTTGATCAGAGAGGGGATTAGTTAGTGCTGAGGTAATGAACAGCCATGCAGCTAACAGCCCCATGGGGAGAGCAGTGGCAAGCTGCCAGAGCCCAGTACTCTCTGACCAGGCTCTTTCAGATAGCCCACAGTAGGAGGGCTTAATATTTTAATACCTAATTCACTTACTTGGAGATAATTGATGTTACATGGGATCTTGATGTAGCAGAGTGATGCAGCAATGTACTGAGATCACAACACGAGCATAATATAGCAATAGCAATATGGCTAAATGACAGTACAAACGTGATTCTCGTTACCAGTCTCTATAAGCTTGCTGTCAGGATGCTGGGCATCCCTAATGCCAGGACAGAGTATGTGGCTTGAAGCCAGCACAAGCCCGTTGCTCTCTTCCAAGTTAGTTTTGTTGATTGCTCAGTGTTTGCACTCAGTGTTGGGCTGAGCCACTTAGACACTTCCCCCATGCTGGCCTGGCTGGCTCAGGAAGACATTCATGCTCTTCTGGTGAACTCAAGTAAGACCATTTATGCAACCCATGACCCACTCAACTCACACAGATATTTATTTACTTAAAAAGCCCTCTTCCAGTCCCCCTGGTTTTGAGATAAGTTCTTCTTCCTTTACAACAGCTGTGTTCACTCTGTTCTTCCTTGGGCTTCAAGAGCCATCTTGCCCATCTCCTCTGAAGATTCTGCCATTGTAGGGATATGTTGGCCAGTCAACAAACCTAGGAGAGTGCAGAAAAACATTTCAGGTGCAGGTGTTCTGAGTTCTTCACTTGACAGATAACAATGTTAGGAAATCATGAGATAGAAATACTCTTTATCTATCAAGCTAAAGTTAGCACTGAGCATGGTCTGTGGTACAAACACCAGGAACAGCCATGCAGTCCTATCAGACGACATGAAAAAGTAAGAAGGAAACAAGAAACCAAAAAAGAATTATAAAATACTATTTCCTTAATAATAAATCACATAATGTTCATAGAATCATAGAGTGGCTTGGGTTGGAAGGAACTTTAAGGATCCTCCAATTCCAACCTCCCTGCCACAGGCAGCCCAGGTTGCATGTTGCTCAAAGCCCCATCCAGCCTGGCCTTGAACACTTCCAGGATGGGGCATCCACAGCTTCCCTGGGCAACCTCTGCCAGTGCCTCACCAACCTCACAGCGAATATTTTCTTCCTTATATCTAATATAAATCTGCCCTCTTTTAGTTTAAAGACATTACTCCTTGTCCTGTCACTACAATCCCTGACCAAGAGTCCCTCCCCAGCTTTCCTGTAGGCCCCCTTTAGGCACTGGAAGGCCACAATGAGGTCTCCCCAGAGCCTTCTCTTCTCCAGGCTGAACAACTCCAGTTCCCTCAGCCTGTCTTCGTAGGAGAGGTGCTCCGGCCCTCTGATCACCTTTGTGGCCCTCCTCTGAACTTATTCTAATAGGGTAATATGTTCATGTCCTTCTTGTGCTGGGGGCCCCAGAGCTGAACACAGTGCTCCAGATGGAGTCTCATTAAAGCAGAGGAGGAGAACCACCTCCCTCAACCTGCTGATCATACTTCTTTTTACCGCATATTCTCATTTTTAGGGAGCAAGTACCAATGAGGAGAGCTTCTCGTCATGTCTTTGTTGACAGAATTTCATCTTTAGTACTAAGGCAGCAAACTGAGAGGAAACGATGATTTTATAGGCATTTGCTTGCTCTTTTATACAGTGGGACACATTGAGGCCTGTTCTTTTTATTGAGACATATTTAACTGACAAAGATAGGGAAAAGAAAAAAAAAAAAAAAAGAAAAAGAAACCTGAGAGACTTTTCTGTCACAAGACACAGCAAAACAGCAACATAAAATACAAGTGTTACTTGTCTTTGATGTTCGTTCCCCACCCCCACTATCTTACGGTGAGGTTTTGTAGGAGAACATCAAAGGGGAGGAAACAAAATTTTGCGCAGGCCCTGTGCTGGTGGATTGGGTGTGACCCCACGTAAGGGGGCTGCAGGGGGCACACAGGAGAGGAGGCCAACACTTGCTGGCTCCTGCACAGCCCTCAGGCAGCCAGCCTGGGGTGGTGGCCTTGGGACGTGCTGCTCACCTCGCTTCTCCTTCCTCCATGCCTTGGTCTCCAGGAGCAAGGCACGCAGCACTTCTGAGATAGGCCTCCCTCAGCCGCTGGAACCATACCTGGCCTTCCTCGTTGCCTTTGGGAGTCAGAGATGTGAATACAGGCACTGCCGCTGCTGTGACAACAAGGGACAACCACTCATCACAGAACTTGCTGTGGCAACAGGGGAAGGCCCAGCTTTATCGAGATTCCTGCACACTTCCCAAATGCAGATTTTTCAGTGTAACTACTGACAGAAGGATGTACTCCCATTCACTAATATTGAGGTTTCTCAACACAAGTAGAAGGCAAATTAGCATAATTTGAGAAACCTAGAAAGCTAAAAACTGAATGAGGTTCAGTTTGTAAAAAAATCTCATTTAGGCCATCCAGATCGTAGAATCATAGATTCATTTAGGTTGGAAATGTCCTCTAAGCCAATTAAGTCCAACCTCTAACCTAGCAGTGCCAAGACTGCCACTAAACCATGTTCCTAAGCACCACATCTACACGGCTTTTAAATACCTTCAGGGATGATGACTGGAGGGTCATAAATAAGTGGGTAAGGATCTATTTCTAGCTGTGGTCTCAGATAACTACTGTGCATTATTAGCATCACATCTCTCTATTGATTTCAGGTTAAGAGGAAAACGTTCTTCTTTCTTCTCAAATTTCCCCCTCTTCTTTGTGAGATAGGTGTTTTTTTTGTTGTTTTGTTTTTTTAACAGTGAAGGAAAGGACAACCTCTACTAATAAAAAGTTAAGCACAAAATCCCTACCTTAAAGAAGGAAAAACAAACAAACAAACAAACTCAGTAAGATGTAATATTAAAGGCATTATGAGCTTTGAGGTTACTGAATTTATATCTGAATCCCAGGAGATCCAGGCACATCAACCAGCATGTACAAAGGCCTGGAGAGCCCTACTTTGGCCCTTTCTCCCTGCCATCCCTGCACCCTGCAGAACCCCTCTCTGCCCAGCACTGCTGCATCCCCTGGTCTGAGGAGATCACCGACGAATTTGGACATCCACCTATCTACTCCCAGAGTTAGGGAAAATAATGAAAAAGAGATCATTTTAATGAATCTACATGAAATGTTCAGCATGTTACTTGCTGTTATAATTATAAAGTTAGGATTTTGCTTTTCATATTCCTTTAGATGTACATATGCTGAAAACAGTTTTTTTTTTTTTTTTTTTTTTTTTTGTATTGTCATATAAAACATTCCAGGTGAATTAGGATGGAGAAAACTTCCTCCCATTACTACTGAATGGAGACATGTAAAAAAAAATCTCAATATCTTATCTTTTTTTCTTGACGGTTGCCTTCCAGTAATAACTGCTCAAATACAATTTTCATATAAATAACTATGCAAAAGAAACAAGACAGAGTTTTTCTCTGGATGTTTTAACTCTCCTCTGATGTGAATATTGAATATAGTGAATAAAAATAGCAGATGGCTGAGGTTTCTCGTGTTTTGTCACTAAAATCTTGATCTGCCAAAACATGCTTACAAAACCAGATGCAGGTAAAGGATTCTCTTTATTTCAGCAGGACACACACAATTGGTTGTAGTGGGTCTAAAATATTGTCTTCTAGTCAGGCACAGAACAAAAAGCAAAAGTCACCTATAAGGGCTCTGTCAGATGTCTGTACTGACAAAATGGTGAACGTTTCCAAAGAGGTAGTCTGGATGGCTCGCTCTCCAGTCTGAGAGCTGAGCAGGATGATGAGATGATTCAGTGCCCAAGGCAGTGTTGGAGACTCAGAGTCCTAACAGAACAGCCACAGTAGTGACCACTTCCCAAAATAAATTAATATGATCATTAATCCTATCTAGATTACACATATGCCTAATTTTGTCACACAGTAAAGTTTCAGTGTGGGATCAGCACTTTGCAGGAGGCTGGTGAAACGGCCACTGCCACTTGCACAGGCAGGTGAAAAATAAGATATGATGTACATCTCAAGAGTGGCAGGACTTGATAAAGATCTGAATATCTGCAGGAGTTAGAAAAATCTGGATAAGAAAATAATGTTATGCAGGAGACAGTATGTTATTTCCTCTGGGTAAGGCACAGGTCTCCAAACTGTCGAGACAGAATTTCTTTCAAAGTGGTTTTTCGTGTAGAACAAATTTGATGTCAGCAGAATTTCTGAGTCAGAAAAAGAGCAGCATGGTTATCTTTCACTTCCAGTTTTAAGGAACAGCTTTGAAAACTACAGGGAAACATTTACACACACTGCATTTATTGCTATAATAAACCTGCTTTCATTTTCAGACCAGGCAATACCATGTGGAAATTTCACACATGCAGTGATTTTTATAGCTCATGAAAACATTTATATTTTCTTCCTTGTTGGAAAGATAACTCATGTAGCAATCAGAATATACTTTAGTAATTTAGCCATATTTACTGTAACATCCTGCTATTGCTCTCTTGTCATTGTTATCGTTATGACTCTATCTTCAGTTTTATATGCTACGCTCTCCCGAACTACTGCATCTCCCAAAGTGCATTTCTATTGCTATGCAATATCAGCTGTTCAGAGGTGCCACATCCTGCAGCCTGATGGAGACAAGGACACGGCAGCTCCATCGCCCAGGTCAGACCAGCAGCAGGGCTGAACACGCGTTCACAGTATGTATATGCCCACACATGGGTGCAATACCTACACATGCATATGTATAGATGGGCACACACATCCACAGAGATCCACTCGGCATTTAAACGAACACAAGCAGCACCAGCGTTCTCTTTCCTTTCCCCTCTCCAGATGGTTGGGATGAAGGCCTGTCACAGGGAGCACAGACACGCACACGTCCAAGTTGGGTCCCTCACAGCCAGACTCTGACACGAGATATCTCCAGGGGCTGCCCCGACCCCTCACCCTGCCCAGCTGCCAGCACCTGGCCCACCAGAGTAGCTGTATACCCTCGTATTTTCAGTCAATGGCTTCTCAGTCTCCTTGCCGGAGATATACTGTATCCGCCCTGCCTGATATTCCCGAAGGACTGAATGCATGAGGCTTGGGCCCTAATAAACTGATTCTCCCTAACCCCAGTAGTGAGAACTAGCCTCTGACAACCTTGCAAAGACTGTACTAAGGAACCTCTCGACCCTTTTGTTTGATCCACATCTCTTCTGTGGTGGTTTGCTTGTACCGCTCGTTGCACCATACAACATTGACAAATTTTCTCTAAGCACGTAAGAAAAATTCCAGGGCAGCAGGTTCCTGGACGGAGAAAGCTCCACTGGGCTCAGGTTTAACAGGTCTAAAATTTCCCAGTGTAGGCATGCAGGATACGACCATCCACCAAGACGTGCTCGTCTCTGACCTTCTCACACACAGGGTCTTTCAAAGTCTGTGCTACCACAGGCATGACAGAGCCAGTTTGTGATGGGAATGATGGTGCTACTGTGAAGTTGCATGAGAAAAATAATTAAGCACAAGACCACAACCACATTTAAAAAAAGATTAAAAAAAAAAAAGGAGAAAAAAAAAGGAAAAAAAGAAAAAAGAAAAAAAAAGAGGGAGGGAGGAGCAGGGGGAAAAGTTCTATTCTGGAAGGCCCTTTTCTCAATTGGATCATACCCTGTGTAATGGTGGGCACAGTATCAACATAGTAAACCAATTCCCTTTGCCTCCGAGTGAGGAAAACGTATTTGAAGAGTGCCCCTGGACACGTCCCTTCTGAGATTAGCAATCCAGGTGACTGCAGGATTCTGAGCTTTGCTGTTGATCCAGGCAAATCAAAAAGAGAAGGGAAAAATAAATACTGCTTCTTAATTGCAGATAGTGAGATAGTGAAAGCACATAGCTAGGATTCGAAACGGTCTCACAAACATAGAATTTGTACTAAGGATTCATTAGAAAAACAGACACTGTAAAGAAACAAACGGTAGGGTTTTGTTTTGCATCTCATTCTCACTAGAAGAAGAAGAAAAAAAAAAAAAAAACTTACCAAACTGAGGGATTAACTGGCCACCTAGGAAAGAACCAATCAAAAAAGCAGTGATGCAGCTAAACTACTCTGCTTGTGTACAGGATTTAATTGGGAGCAGGAAACCACACAGAAGTTCTAGATGAACAGTAGCTAATGCACCAGGATACAAGCTGCATCAGGCATTACCACTGCTGAAATAATGTCTCAGCATAACATTTCAATGATGAAGTGCATTCTTCGTGACAAGTCCTGTATGCATGCAACTGTTAAGCACTCAAATGCAGAGTTAGCAGATAAAGGTCACAGAAGTTCATCGTGATTTTAGTCAGATTCTTTCACTTCTCACCATCTGCTTCAATTACAGATGTGTTGCTGGAGATACAGTGACACTCACAAGGTGACAATGTGCACCAGGAAGCATTACAGACTTGGAAGGTGAAAATTTGGAAAATTTTTGCTATCCAGCAGCAGGCAAGATCAGTCAAGAAACAATCAAATACTTGGGGATGCTGCTTAGTCAAAGCAGGGTACGTTTTATCTTGGAGTAAAACTAGAATGTAACGAACCAGGAAAATATGATGGGTCATTTATGTGAATCACATTTAATGTTTGCTATTGCTACAATTTAAAACAAAAAAGGATCTCGTTATCATGCTCTTAAAAAATCTGATGTTGTCTGTTTTAATACTGTAATTAACACATGCATTAATACGTGCACTACCAGATGAGAATATTTTGCAGGCCAATTACATAGCATTCCATTTAATTGTGACATGTAAGGTCATCATGTGTATTCAAACTCTTCCTCAAGTGTCAGGAGGGGAAGTATTTGGTCCTGGTGTTTTTCAGTCTTTCCCCAAAGGCCAATGATCTTTCCTGTTGCGGTAGTGCCTGCCTGCCAGGTGCCCAACATGAAGGTACACATCCCCACACTTTTCCCAAAACCTTTTCAAAAAAAAAAAAAAAGCTTTCAAAAATCTGTACTGTGTGTGTCTCATTCAAAGGGCTTTCACCTTTGTTTCTAAAAGCAGTAATATATTTTTTTCTTTTGTTTTTAAACAAACCTATCAACAGAACCTCTAACTTTGACAAGGTCTTCATGGTGTGGGAACAATGGATAACTAATCTGTCACAATCTTCAGATTGTTGAAAATCTTTCACAGGTTGAAAAACCTGTGAAATTATCAAATACCTGGGATGTTTTAAGTCCTGACTACCTGGAAATAAATTATCTGCAATGTGGAGTTCTGATGTATCTATTTTCTCTTCATTTTTTAAATCAACAGCACTACTGTTTCCAAGAAAGAATGTTTTGTAAAATAAGTGTCACTTCTGGCAGAAGAGGCTTTTACTGGTCCGACCCTGTGTTTACTGTCAAACTAAAACAAACATAAAATCCTCAATCTAAAAATCAGTGTAGGCCCTTCTCTAACAACTTTACAGGGTTTCTACGAAACTTCAGGTAACCTATTTGATATATAATAATTTGAGTCCAGCTATTAGATGAAATTGGTTATCTACGTTTCCTCCTTCCAAAAAGTGTATTTGCAATCAGACAGCAAGCAATTAAGAAAATACAGTACTTACCCAGCACCATGGATCCCCTTGAACAATTAGCAGCATTTAATTCCTGGAATACTTACCAGATCACAACAGAAATCATCTTTCTAAACACCACAGGTTTAAGATGCGATACAATATTGTCAAAACCAAGCAATTTGTATGAATAAAACAAATAGTGTAATATAATTATGTCAGGCAGATCCTCCTCTGGAATTCACGAGGGAATAGTGGTTGCTTTCAAGTTGTTAGATTTTCTTTTGGTTTTGCATGTTCTCCATTAGTATAGCATGTTTTAAGGGTAGCTTAACATTTTAAAAAACTTTTTTCCCCCCTAAAAATAATAAATAAATCTTTTAATTGCAGTGATTTCTGAAGTAAAAGAATCGATGCTTGATTGATGTACAAACCTAACCTGATTTTTTTTTTTAATAAAAATTAATTCAAATTTAGCAAAAGGAATGCAGAACTACATACTTATATTTGCTGACAAAAAAGTCAAAACCAATATTGCAGTAGGATTGTTAGACCAGAATGTTTAATGACTGCAATTGTATATTAACAAAAAAATACAGCTGTAATACAGCTACAGAGCTTTCAAGCTTTTTATTACAGTGAACTGGTAAAATTAAGACAATTAAGAAAACATATCCGTAAAGAGAAATTGTCTGCATAGTGATTAATGCTATTCAAATTCTCCACCCTGGCCCAAAGTAGTGCCTTTCTCTAGAGGTTATAACAGAAGACAGACTTCTGTAATCAGATACTCAGTACTGTCTAGGATAAGCAGGAATGACTGCAATCAAAAATACAAAAAGGTGATCATCTGCTATAGCATAAAGCTATTCCTTTAATAACAATTTTCCATTCAAAAATAAGAAATTGTGATGAACTCTGCTTCTTCACACATTGAACATCCTATGTCCTGTTTCTACACTAGAAGATGCACAGAATACCTACCCATCATCTCAATGGGACTCATGCTTACACACCCTGAGCACCTTCACAGAAACAGGATTTGGACCCTGTCTGAATACTCAGCAATTGCCTAATGAGACATATATTGACCACCAAAATAAAAAAAATCCCCTAAAATAAATAAAAAAAAAAATATATAGTCACTGAAATAAGTTTGCTATAGCTGTGGGCTCAAGTAGAAGACTAGAAGCAATCCGATTATGAAAGCAAAAAGGTTATATTTTTAAAAGTTTCCTACTACATACAAGAACAAATGCAGAATGTGATGTTTGCTTAGTTTTATTAATTTATTTTGCAGGAATCTGCAACTCGGAGTATGCACTTTCTGGAGGTACCATGCATGCATAGCCTCTGAATGCCTTTGTACAATTTCATCTCTTAGTAGTAAGTTCATTCACAGCATACACAAATCTAGAATGTAGACACCATATATACAGGATTAAACAAGATCGTGTCTTCTTGTTTTAATGAAAAAATTTAACAGGGTTTCACACAGCAGGAAATATGGATTAGATACATTGGTGCCACCATAAATAAATAAATTTCAAGAACACAGTTTTTTAAAATCTTTTTCAAAGGTACTGAAAATCCAGGATTATAATATTGCATTAACTCCATTGACTTCTGATTATTCAAAACCAAGAAAAATAGTCGCATTAATATTTATGGACATAAACAGCAATGAAAGCCCCAAACTGAAGAAATCTGGCAAAACTCAGTCATGGCCAGCTTCAAAATAATGCTGATTTCGAAATGAAACAAACGCTGCAGCACATAGAGACAGTACTGACTATGGGATGTGTTATTGTGCATGTCCTCTTTCTTTACGGGATGGAGAGTCACTGTAGTATAGAGCACACGAGTTCTGTTGTGCCAAAGAAGCTGATGAATTGTTTATGTCCAACTGTCCACTTCTTGCCAGGATAGTCATTTTCACATTCTAGGGTATATCACTGAATTTTAAAATATAATCCTGATGACAAGCTGGTTTTTAACATATTTGATCTTCTCACATTCTTTTTAAAACGTTCTTTTGTTTTTGTTTTGACTTGTCCCCATTTCAACTCAAGTATTTTTATTTCAGTTTCAAGGGGGTTTACAATTAATATTAAATGTGAAAGTATTTAGAAATTGAAATGAGAGATGTATAACTGGGAGAGAGAAAGTAACTGAAAGAGAGGGTATTTTTAAAAATGTGATTTAGTAGCATATGATAATCAGAAAGTACTGAGACCAGCTCTTTTAAGAATTATTACACCTTTTCACCACACCTCCCAATTTTCAAGAGAAACACACACATACCACAGACACACAGATACACAATTCAATCTGATCTAAGACTACATTTTACAAAGTAATTCCTTTTGCTTGACTTCCCATCCCTTTCCTCTTCACCCAAACAAGACTAATAATTACATCAAATTAAAAGTAGATCCAAAGTTCAGGATTTCTTTTGGTTTACTGTACTCTGAATCATCTTCCACAAGCCCCACTCTAAATAGACTTTTAAAGAACTACAGAAGTATTCTATAATTAAAGGGAATTTATCTTAATAGCACAGCAGATATAAAATAAGCTTTATAAAATTTCAATGAACAGTGAAATAATTTTGAATATTTGAATGTCCAAGTCAGTTACAAATTCTACCAATCTAGTAGCATGGTTGAGGGAGAGCTCAATCATTAAGGAAAAAAGAAAACACAAGTAGTGCATTAACTCAACACAATGGCATCAGCATCCCACCATTCACACATACACACACAAAAGTTTTATACAATACAGTGCATTTTTATATGCCAGCTGACATTAGGGTTTTATGTGCATTCAATAAATATTACACAAACCAATCTTTTTTGGCATAATCTAGAATTCAGTTGGGGTGTGAACAGCGTCACCTGCTTTCAGAAGGAAAATGAATCATCATTCAAAATACAATTTACATTCTAAGAAACTAAAAATATTCAAGCACCATGTAAAGTTTTTACTATTAATGTCTGTGCATGAGCATTTACAAATAAAGGAACACAATGGAACGTTTTTCTGTGGCATTGTTGTTGCTTTGTTTTTTGTACAAACAACAAATGAGAGTAAGTGAGAAACTGGAGTAGAATTATTGGTACAAAGGAATTCATTTGCAATTTAATGGCACTCACTTGGTCTTTCAAAAAGTATCTTGGTGTCAAGGCAGCCTTCTTTTTCTTCCTCTGGTGAAGTTATGACTAAGACTAGCAGGTCTCCATAACCCCAGAAACCATACACTTGTGGTTATTACAGTTCAGGGAATGATTGGACTGCATGCATTTTTATTTTTATTCAAAAGGAGCATCTATTCTGTCAGAAAGTGACACAACAGTAATGACACAACACACCTACTCTCATTTGCTGAGTGCCATGATAGTTTCTATCATTTTGGAATTCCAGCAAAAACAAATGCTTCTTTCCAGAACTTCTACGGAAGTACAAATGAATAGAAAACTGAAATACTACAAAGGCAAAGGCATCATGATAGAGAAGTCATTAAGTTACTGGTGTTGTTTTGTTTTGAGTAATTCATAATACCAGTAAAAGCTATGGTACTGCTTATCCTAGGTAGAATGCTTCTGCTCATCTGTTTTCTAGTTATCGCAGTTTTGTTGATGTGTCCACTTACATAAGTAAAATTATTATCTTATATAGACTGATTTTTTTTCCCCTCTCCATATGTGATGAGCTCTTCGCATAATATGGAAGCGAGAAAAATTACCTCTGATGCCTTTGACTTTGTTTTGCTCATCTGTGGTATACACTGATTGCTGGAGATCTCTTAGCTTATTTAAAATTATGCTGAAGATTTAATTAGTGCAAGAACATATTGAAAAATGCCAGATCAAATACTGTTTCCTCATCTAAGATCACAGTTTATTTTTTACTGTTATCTTTATAAACTGCAGGGAGAGAAGACACCAGATTCAGCAATGCAGTCAAGATAGGTTTTCCTCCACCCACCCCTTAGAAATGCTGCTTGATTTTAAACAAGGATTCAGACACATGATTGTTCTACCACAGCTCAACAAGTTATCACGCATCAAGTGAATTGTGGTAATTGACCATATGGATGGGGCTGCCATGAGCTAAGAACAACTTACAATGAAATAGTTTGAATCTCTCCTGCTAAGGTTTAGGTAGCACGTTTTGCCTCACAGTTGTAAAGTCAATTACCACAACTCAGCTGACGTGCTTGGTTGCATCTGACTCCTGACAAAGTTGCACCATAAAAACTCAAATGCACTGTATCAGCTTCTGACCAGTACACAAAACATCCTATGCGGTCGCAGTTTTGTAACACAATCATTCAGCTGCCCAAACCCAAGTTCAATTTCACAAATAATGAGTGCTTTATTACAGCAACCTGAAGCATTCAAATTGAACATCACTTTTATAATACAGTATATCATATGCATAAAAGTACCAGTATGATTTCAGTTGCAAGTTTTGTGTTCTTCAACCTACGGCAAATATTTCCTGACCAAAATAAAAAGAATGCAGTGTATATTTTTTTCAAGATCTGCCATCTGCTATTTTATACAGGCTGGTTTATTAACAATGTGCAAATAAACCTTTACTGAAGAGCTAACTGATTATTTTTCAGCTAACTTTGAACTGGGGCACAAAGTACCTTCTGTGCTGTAAACATCATGAATTCTCCACAAATTGGAAGCTGAAAAGGCCTAAGGAACTGAGTACAAACACTTCTCATACATAATCATGGCTGAACTCAAGTCTTCCAAACTGAATTTGTAGTAGTCTGCATTTGGCATATGTCACTGTGCTGCTACAGCACAGTCTTAGAAAATTGGTGCATATAAAAGCATACTTTTAGCTTTAAAACACGATGGCCTAATGAAAGCATGCAGTAGTATTTTCATCCATAATATGGTAGAATTCATTCTTAGTTTATTACCAGTGTTGACACAGCCAGGTGAGCACTGTACAAGCAAAAGGGATTGTAAAAAATTACCTCTGATTAAACTCTCTGTAACACTCATACAGTATCTTGTTTAGTCACCTTAGGTCACTATTTCAAACAGCAATTTTTTGTAGACATAAATTACCCTGAAAAAAGCAGCAATTACAAATACCCTTCTTTTTTTTTTTTTTTGTACACTTTGCAAATTTATGTTGCATTTACCTGTCTTCCTTTTCAGTAGCTTACAATCTAGAAGCACAGGGAGCCTTTGTTTTCCAGCTAGCTGTGGCCAGGTTAAATCAGCTCTGGCTCTTCAGTTTTTCGGGTTAAGTGTAACATTTCACACCATTACTAAAAGTCCTATAACTTCAAAAAAAAATTTTTTTTTAAAGAGCCACTAAGCAGTAACTATAACCACAGGACTAAACACCAGTAGTTATTTGCTTTCCTGCATACATTCTTCCTGAAATTAATCCTTTTACATTTTCAGCTTTTGTTTTCTGCTTTGTTCACTGCAATAGGATAAGAAAGAATTTCACCCTTATTTCTTTTTACTGTGGTACAAGCAGAAACATCTTAACACGTTTCTCCCACCCCTTGCATTATGAAGATTGTAGACTGGCAAAGGCCGGGCAGATGGACTGAAAGGTTCCCCATGTTTCCTTCTCCTACAGCTGTCGGCTTGAGAGCCTGTTTTCAACCCAATGCAGCCCCTTCCTGATTTTCAGGTGTATCGTGGCATTTCACACTGCTCACAGCGATTTAGTGCTGGGTGATTTAGAAAGGTGCAGCTATCACAATTCCATGGAGCCCCTTCAAAGTCTTCATCTCTTGGCTGAGTCCGTGAAGCCTGTTTGGAATTGTTTGGATGCTCTAAAAAAAAAAAAAAAGTTTCTTATTCATAAAGGTAGAAACATTTCTACATAGATAACACGAAAGGTTTTTCTTTCCTAAAGCACTTCTAATTCAGTTTGTGAAATCTAATTATTTAAAGGATTTCATTTCTGTAAAAAATCACTTAACCATACTGCATTCAAAACAAGGAGTCACTAATGTCAGGTCACTGATACTGCTAACGGTTTAAATATCTTAAAACAAAGTTTGTTAAGAAACATTCCTGTTAAGAATGACCTGATAAATTTATATACGGCAGTCTCTTACCCTATTTTAAATTCCAATAACCCTACTTTTATCTGAAGTGAAAGACAACTTCTAAATCAGTTCCTTCAATATTTTCTACATCTTTGCTAGCATTCATCCAGGCAGAAGAAAACATCAAATATCAAATCAAATGACAGGCCTGCTTCAAAACCAGGATGATTGTTTTTTCTCCGCAATCACGACATGGTTGGCACTGGAAGGGACCTCTAGAGATCATCTGGTCCAACCCCCCTGCTCAAGCAGGGCTACCTACAGCGGGTTGCCCAGGACCACGTCCTGGTAGCTCTTGAAAATCTCTAAAGAGGGAGACTCCACAACCTCTGGGCAATCCGTGCCAGTTCCTGGTCACCCTCACAATGTTTCCTAATGTTGAGACAGAACACTGCCTCTTGTCCTGGTACTGGGCACCACTGAGCCTGGCTCCATCTTCTTTGCATCCTCCCTTCAGGTATATATAAACATTTACAAGATATCCCTCTGAGCCTCCTTTTTTCCAGACTGACCAGTCTGAGCTCTCTCAGCCTTTCCTCATAAGGAGAGATGCTCCAATCCCTTGATCATCTTGGTGACCCTATGCCAGACTCCTTCTAGTATGTCTAGATCTCTCTTGTACTGGAGAGCCCAGAACTGGACACAGCACTCTAGATGCAGCCTCTCCAGTGCTGAGTAGAGAAGGATCACTTCTCTTGACCTGCTGGTGATGCTCTGCCTAACACAATCAGAAGTACTGTTAGCTTTCTTATAGGCACAGGCACATTGCTGACTCATGTTCATCTTTGTGTCCCTTACAGGCCCCCTAGGTCCTTTTCTGCAGAGCTGCTTTCCTGCTGGATGGCCCCTAGCATGTACAGCTGCATGGGATTGTTCTTCCCCAGGTGGAGGACTTTACACTTCTTGTTGGACTTCATGAGGTTCCTGTCAGCCCATTTCTCCAGCCTGTCACAACACCTCAGGATGCTGCAACGGCCCTCTGCTGAATTAGTCACCCTCCTCAGGTTTGTGTCATCCACAAATATACTTGCTGAGAGTACACTCTACCCCATCACCTAGACCACCAACGAAGATGATAAGCAGGGCAGGACCTAGGATTGACCTTAGGGGGTACTCCACTTGTTACTGGCCTCCAACTAGACTTTTGCACCACTGATCACCACCCTCTTGGCCTAGCCATTCAGCCAGTTTTCAATCTACCCCCACTGTCTCCTTATCCAGCCCATACTTTATCACCTACTCTATGAAGGTCTTATGGGCGACAGCATCAAAGGCCATAATGAAGTCTAGGAAGACAATATCCATGGCTCTTCCTTTGTCCACCAGGCTGGTCACTTCTTTGTAGAAGCTTATCAGGTTGGACAGGCATGACTTCCCCCTCAGCGAAGCCATGCTGAATACTCCTGATGACCTTGTCTTTCACAGGCCTGAAAAAGACAGCAGTGACATTTGCTTTCCCCCCAGTCTTTGGGCACTTCTTCCAGTTGCCACGATTGACCAAAGATCATAGAGTGGCCTCCCAGTCATGTCTGCCAGCTCCCTCAGCACTCATGGGTACCTCCTCTCAGAGTCCACGGACTTATCAATGTCCAGTTTGCTTAAGTGTTCCTTGACCTGGTCCTCTTCCTCCAAGGGTAGGTATTCCTTGTTCTAGCCCTTCCCCCTGGTCTCTAGGACCTGGGATCCTAGAAGGCTGCTCTTGCTGGTAAAGACTGAGGCAAAGAAGGCATTCAGTACCTCAGCCTTTTCCCTTCCTGTGGAACCAGGTCTCTCACATGGTTCAGCAATGGGCCCACATTTTCCATAGTCTTCCTTTTGTCAATGATGTAGTCCTTTTCAAGGCCAGGCTGGATGAGGCTTTGAGTAACCTTGTGTAATAGAATGTGTCCCTGCCCATGGCAGGGGGGTTGAAACTGGATGACCTTAAAGGTCCCTTCCAACCCAAACTGTTCTGTGTTTCTATGAACTTGTAGAAGCCATTCTTGTTGTCCTTGACAGCCCTGGCCAGATTCAATTTCATTTGGGCTTTAGCTTTCCCAGCTCCATCCCTGGATGCTCCGACAATTTCTGGGTATACCTCCCAGGCTACCTGTCCTTGCTTCCACTCTCTGTAGACTTCCTTTTTGTGTTTGAGCTTGGCTATGAGTTCCTTGTTTCATGTCCACATCCCTGCAGGCCTCCTTGCAATTTTACGTGATTTTATTGGGAGGCATTGCTCTTGAGCATGGGGAAGGTGGTCCTTGAATACTAATCAGCATTCTTGGGCTGCTCTTCTCTCCAGGGCCTTATCCCACAGGATTCTACCAAGTAGATCCTTAGAAAAGGCCAAATGACTTTCTCATGGCTTTGCAGCAGGAATGTACGTGTGTTAAGTAGTACTTAAGTCTGTTTTCATTCATAAAATCAGTATGTATGTATGAATATACATTAGGTATTAACCCAGATAAAGAACCAAAAAAGGTTTTCTGATGTCTCCAATCAACACTTCAAGACCTCAGGCTATCTATTAAAAGTGAAAAAACCTCTTAAGATGTAGAAACACAACATTTCACAAAACGATAACATTCCAAACAATATTAGCACAAATACCTAGAAGGTAAGGTTAAGATTTCCACCTGCTAAACAGACATCTGTAAAACAGCTTAATTAAAATAAAACTTATGTTGTAAAAAAGGACTGCAATTTCTAATTCAAAAGTTCACATATTACTTTGCTGAGTAACATCTACTCAGAAATCTACCAGGAGGCCGATGACAAAGTTAGTGCAAATAGTACCTACGTTTGTCTTCAAAGACATACTTAAAAAGTGTAAAAAATGGCCTCCTTGCTTAGATGTAAACCCTCTCCAATCCAGATGCTGCATAATCACATTAGCAGTGTGTGGCCTAAACAGATTTCTGCTAAGCAGGCAAGCCATGTAAGCGCAAAGACCTCATTCATGTTCACTAGCCAGCTTGAAGCAAAGAGCAGACCCTTTTGTCTGCCCATACCTGCCTTTCTGCCCACATCTTCAGCAACTGAATATTAAGGATATTGAATATTAATTAATATAATTGAACATTAATTTAATTTTCCAGGAAAAAATGAACTAGATGGATCCATGTTAAAAGCTGAGCTCAAAATACAATATACCATCCCTAACACAGGTCGCTATTAAGTTGTCAGACAAAACCCAGAAACTAGTCTTAAGTCATACAAATCCTCACAAGACAGTTTCTGATTGCCAATAAAATCACTTATTTCATACAAGTTTTGCACATTATTTTGCTTTGAAATAATAAATTGACTTGTGTAATCAAGAGAATGTCTTCAAACATTACTAAGTACCTTGGATCAACCAAATGACCACTGCAATTTAACATGAATCCAGGTAGCTGCCTTTGTGCCACTGCCCACCTGATGATACTGTCTTTACTGTGCAGTAGCACTTGTGCAGGGAGCACACTACAATTTTTTATTGTTGTTGTGTGTGTTTTTTTTTTTTTTAAACTGGTATATGGATGAGCAGTAGTTCTGGGCCTTTACTTTTAAATTTCCACATGCTAGGCATTTTAGAACATTTAAGGAAAAAAAATTCAGAAGGGTGAAAAAGGTTTCCTTATATAAATTCAAAATTAAACTGCAAAAGCCTTTGAAGTGCTTACTAACAAATAGATTTTTTTTTAAAATAAAATTTGGATTTTCAAGCAAACTATATAGTTACGTTTCTGATACAGTAGTTTTTTCACTAGCAATTTCAGTACACACTATTTACAGTGAGAGGAGACAGTAGTATACATCTTATCACATAAGATTTTCAGAGAAAAGACCACTGTTTTCTCTATATCAGAGCACAGGATCCTGGACTGACTATTTTAGAGGAACGATACTAAGTATTTAAGAACATTCGCTAACATTTGAAAGCAATTCTTTCAACAGATTTCAAGAGCTAATTGAAAAAAAAAGTACTTGGGCAAAAAATACCTGAGACAAGAGGCAGGATTCTACTCCAAAATGACCCGTGTGTACTGAAGTCCAGAGTGCTATTGAGCTATGCAGCCACTAGGTGTCTACTTAGGGTGAGCAGCAATTCACTCTGGAACGTACTAATTGATTCTCCACTGAACAAGAAAACTAAATACATAGCTCCTGCGTGCACATATATCTTAAGCCCTAAGCTGGATAGGAATGCTAGATACTATACAATTAGCACAGAAAATTTCAGAAATCAGTAATGAACTTATAACAGGTGGGACCCTGGAAGAACTGCAGACCCATGTGAGAAAACATACTCCATCATAGTCCTTCAGATGTCTGAGGCTCTTGCTACACTAAAACAAACTTTAGGGTTACTACTGTGAAACTCCTACTCTGCACACAAAATGAAAGCACGACCAGGCAAGTTAAATTAAAAATATAAATGCAAATTTTAAAAAGCTGATCTTGCCAATTAAATTTACATAAAAGATCTCAAACTATAAAATCCCAACAACGTATTAGAAAACAGATAAAAAAAATCCTGATGTAGAACTCTTAGGTTAAAAGTATTTCAAAAAAAATGTAATTAGGAAGCTTTAAAGTGGTAAGAGCTTATATACTTTAAACTCTTTTTCTATTAGAGGATAACAGTATTTACAAACAAGACAGTACCAGAACACTCGTTGGAAACAACCTGTCTGAGGAAAACAAGCCGCAGCCAGGATAACTGCAATTACATAAACATGTTATGGTTTGGCTTATACAGAGAAAAAAAAGAAAAAACATTCTCAGTACAGTTAAAGCAAGTTGACGCTTGCTTTTTAACCTACCCTTTTTATATGGCTTTGGTGGCACAACAGGACCAGGCTCTATGTTATCGTAGAAGTTACATGTGGCTTTCGGATCAAAGTTCCCTGTCAGAAGAGACAAATAAGAAAGCATAATTCAAATGTTATTTACAAGCCTATACCAGTGACATGAACATCTAGAAACTTCATATTTTATACATCTTATTACTATTACACTCTATTTTAGCTTTTTCCTGACAGTCTTTTGTCAGGTATTTTCAGCTTTATGTTGATTCTAGTAATTTTTAGCAGTCTAATCCCATACTGAACAATCAACTCCAGTTCAATGTTCTGTATTGTTTTAAAAATATAGGAAAATTCAAATCATTCTGTAGGACATGGTCTTGGTTAAAAAGAATGAAAAAAGAAGACTGAATTTTTACACCTATTTGACTGTATTTATGTCAGGTTTCTGTCACAGAAAGGATTTCAAATACCTAGACAGATTTATATTGGCCAACTTCTTGGCTGCAACCAGTGTTTCTGGTTTGTATCACTTTATCAGAGGTAAATTAAAAATTTAAGAACCTTCACTAGAAAGTATTATTTTTAGATTTACTCGATAAAGTTACTTTTAAGTAATTATTTTCTCAGTATTGTAATTTACCTTGGCCAAGTCACGTTTAACAAGTTGCAACTGAAAAATACATCTTTTTAGTTAAAAAAAGAGATTGATAAAGTTCAATTTTAATTAAAGAGTCCAAGAAGAATATGCACATTTAAGCACACACTGTATTTAAATTGTTTTTTTTTTTTTTTTTTTTTTTTCAAAACCTGTCAGTTCTATACCTCTAGACTGAAGGAGGTCAACTTCTTTCAGTGTACAGTCAACATTTATCTGCAGCTGTCTGTTGAGGCTTCTTAATTTGGTCATTTCTTCAGGCTAGGGAGAAACAACCCAAGATAGCAATTGTAGGAGAGTCAGCATCTTATCCGACATATAAATAACATTCTTTATCTATGTTAACAGCTTTATTAGAAACTAAGTATAACCAAGGCACTGAATAGAGCATCCAAGATTCCACTGCCTCTCCCTCCCTGCCACCCAATTTTTCCTTAAAAACCACTTTTCTACTGTCATTTGAGGAGGTTTAAGAAAAAAAAGAAAAACACAAGTTAATACTAAAATTCATTTGTAAAAAGGCATAGTTCTTCACAACTGTATAAAATCACATACCTTATAAAAACCTGTATGAACTGATGACTTGATACACTAGTTTACATCACAATGATCAGAAAAGAAAATACGAGCTGCAGTTCATATAAGCTTCTGACCTTATTTAATTATAATCAAATAATAGTCAATTTACATCACCCAAAGGAGCTCCAACATGCCAAACCTTCTAGCCCAGTATATTTAAATCATTCAGTACTGCATGACAATAATTATTCATAATGGAAGAATGAATAGAGTCAAGTCTATATATATGCATATAATAAAGAAACCCCATTTAGGTTACTGAAATGCAAAGTGCTCCTAATGCTAGCAGCAATGATTAACAACACAGATGCAGGCGTAACTCTAAGCATCCTATTTTAGGGTATACTTGAGCATCACAGAATATTTGAGGTTGAAAGGAACCTCTGGAGGTCACCTGCTCCAACCCCTGCTCAATCAGGGACACCCAGAGTAGGTTGCCCAGGACCACACCCAGGCAGCTTATAGAGATCTCCAAGGAGAGAAACTCCACCTCTCTGGGCATCCTGTGCCAGTGCTCGCCACCTGCAGAGTAACAGTGTGTTTCCTGATGTTTGGATTGAACTTAGGGGTGACAGCATCAAAGGCCATAATGAAGTCTAGGAAGACAATATCCATGGCTCTCCCCTTGTCCACCAGGCTGGTCACTTCTTTGTAGAAGCTTATCAAGTTGGACAGGCATGACTTCCCCTCAGCGAAGCCATGCTGAATACTCCTGATGACCTTGTCTTTCACAGGCCTGAAAATGGTCTCTGGCATTAGCTGTTCCACCACCTTCCCAGGGAATGAGGTGAGGCTGGACAGCCTGTGGTTCCCTGGGTCCTCCTTCTTGCCCTCCCTGAAGACAGCAGTTACATTTGCTTTCCCCCCAGTCTTTGGGCACTTCTTCCAGTTGCCACGATTGACCAAAGATCATAGAGTGGCCTCCCAGTCACATCTGCCAGCTCCCTCAGCACTCATGGGTACCTCCTCTCAGAGTCCACGGACTTATCAATGTCCAGTTTGCTTAAGTATTCCTTGACCTGGTCCTCTTCCTCCAAGGGTAGGTATTCCTTGTTCTAGCCCTTCCCCCCGGTATCTAGGGCCTGGGATCCTAGAAGGCTGCTCTTGCTGGTAAAGACTGAGGCAAAGAAGGCATTCAGTACCTCAGCCTTCTCCCTTCCTGTGGAACCAGGTCTCTCACATGGTTCAGCAATGGGCCCACATTTTCCATACTCTTCCTTCTGTCACCAATGTGCTTACAGAAGCCCTTGTTGTGTTTGACATCCCTGGCCAGATTCAAATCCATTTGGGTTTTGGCTTTCGTAACCTCATCCCTGGATGCTCATACATGCCAAATACCTCAGACAGATGAGACGTACGGCAGATGTACTTACTACTTCAGCAGTTAATGGCATATATGCTGTTACTAAAGCACGGTATGCTTTCCTGCCTACATCTGTCTGTATTGTTTATGTAAGCACAGTGAACAAGACTGAACTGATTTGGCTAACAACTGCACAAACTGAAAGCTATTTTTCAGTCAGATGAGTTCTCTTATCAGAGCCATACAGATGTCTGGGCTAGAGTCACTAGTGGTTAGAAGTCAGAGATAGGAAGAAGTAACAGGACAAGAGGAGAGAGAGGTGCCAGCTACTTGAGCCAACACTGCCAGTGAAAAGTTACTTGGCACATCGTGCACATACCAAATGGGAAGTGGAATGTCTAAGAGATGCAACTACTCATTGTATCAAGGTATTTTGGTGTTTGAAATACCTTTTCAAAAAACTTGAAGCCCAGCTGTATCAACAACTGAGCTGGATATGGCTCAGACACTACACACAGACTTGGACATACACTTCTATAGGTTGTTTTGTAGGAAATTACTTGTAGGAAAGTAATTATCTGTTCAGTTCTGTGGCCCAGAGAAACACACATATACAAGTCTCTCTAGGTCTGTTGTGAATCCTAAGAAAACTGGACATACACGCTTCTTAAATGTTAAGAACTGGCTTACTACAGAACAAGAACTTACAGAAAATCATTTCCAAATACTGAAGATTTTATAAGGCAAAATACATGGGGGTATATTATACTTTATTTTATGAAAGCGTAAGAAATAAATTTGTATCTTGAATTAAAATACTAACAAATTGCTTACTGTTGGAATTGCAGTTGTACAGCTAACTCTTCGAAGCCGCCTCTGCATTAGATCGTGCTCCATGCCATTGACTTCAGCTTTCAGGCGTTCAAGTTCTTCTTTCTCAAGCTTCAGTTCCTTTGCTAATCTCTCCATCCTTGCTCGTTGATGTAAAAGCAAGGCTAGCATTTCACATGGAAGAAATAGTTACTAACAAAAAAAAGCTGGAAAACTGAATTCTTAGCTTATACGTAAGATTCATGAGTGACCTTCCTGGAAAAGAATGTGATCACAAACATGCAGCCAAATACCAGTGTGAAGATGCTTTCATGCCAAATGAACTACTATTTAGGACAAAGTTCTTCCAGAATAAACAAAAAAAAATAGTAACTTGAAGTTGATATTACCATTTTGGTCAATGCTTTTTTTTTTTTTTTTGTCATTTGGTCTCTCTCATTTCAAAAATACAAAGGCACCTGTACAAGCAGATAGCTTCTCAGGATGGAACAGCAATCTAGTTATGTTAATACTGTACTGACAAAAAAATAAATACCAGAGGTAAGATCAGAAGATAACACTTCATAGCTACTGTTCAACAGTTCAACACACTAGCCTTCACACTCCTGAATTGTTTTTTCAGTGCTATTACAGAGTATGTAGTATAGGAAGGAATATTTAAGTATTCCTTGCTTTTCATAGAATCATAAAATGGCTTGGTTTGAAAGGGACCTTCAGGATCATCCAGTTCCAACCCCCTTGCCATGGGCAGGGATGCCACCCACTAGATCAGGTTTCTCAGGGCCTCTTCTAACACCTGGTCTTGAAATTCTCTAGGGATGCGGCATCCACAGCTTCTCTGGACAACCTGTTCCAGTGCCTCACTACCCTCACAGTGAAGAATTTCCTCCTTATATCTAATCAAAGTCTCCCCTCTTTTAGTTTAAAACCATTCCTCATAGCCCTGTCATTGTCTGCCTGAGTAAAAAGTCGCTCTCCATCTTTTTTATAATCCCCTTTTAAGTACTGAAAAGACACAGTGAGGTCTCCTCAGAGCTCTCTCTTCTTGAGGCTGAGCATCCCCAACTCTCTCTGCCTTTCTTCATAGGTGAGTTGCTCCAGCCCTCTGATCATCTTTGTGGCCTCCTCTGCACCAGCTCTAACAGCCCCACACCTGGATGCAGCACTCCAAGCAGGGCCTCACAAGGGCAGAGTAGAACGGGACAATCACATTTTCAGGGAGTACTTTAATTATCAATACTACAAATTCAGCATTGCTCAAAGTCAGAACTAAAGAACTTCAATAAAATAGCCTACACATGAGAATCCTGAAGGGGTGTGGGGAGGTAAGTGACAGAGCTGGGCGGGAGAGGGAAGCTCAGGTCTTTCATAGTCATTAATTCTACAATAGAACTAATTTGCTGCCCTCTCGCCTCTCCCTGCTGTTAATCAACCATTTTCTCATACTTCTGTCATGATAGCGAAATTTATGACTCCCAGTTGCAAGCTGATGTTGGGATCTCTGAGCAGCCACTCAGCTAAAGAAATTTGCCTAGCTAGAAAATATTAGTTTTTTGCAGGAAGTGTCCTCAGTATTTCATCATGATGCAAAATTTGCCAAGTTTGTTAGTGTGATGCTTAGCACTTTCTGACCTAGCTGTTTTACCTGATGAAAGTCTACCAGGACAGAGAAAAATAGGATAAATTTGTTGCTAGTATTCAGACAAGCATGCTGCCCATGTAACAATCTTTCAGCAAACTGTTTGAATACATGAAGACACTGTAGAAAACTTAGAAAAAAAATGATATTTCATACAAAGTACCTGCCACCACCTGCCCCGTTTCTTCACCTCTATCCAATACAGGCAAAGTAAAAAAAAAAAAAAAAAAAAAAAAAAGTCTCACACATACTTGCATTCTTGCTGGAAAAAAAATAGAAAAGTAAGCAACAATGTGAGGTAGCTTACTGGGGGAAGATAAAAATGCAGGGGCATAAAGTGACTTTTTATCAGATGTCAGTATTCTGTGCAAAACAACAGCACTACACTTTGGTTTTTGCATGGATCCACCAATTCTTGGTCAAAGAATAAACATTAAATCCTATCCAAAGAATAACATCACATGTTTTTACAACATAGGTTCCAGTGTTACTGATCAAAACCGTTCTCTACTTTTTGAAGTAAATGCAAGTCATTTGAGTACATTTCAAGAGATCACAGAATGAATTCAAAAAAAGAAAGTACTGGTACTAGGGTGTATGATTTGCCACCATTAGTCAAATCCTGTCTTCGCATGACTCCTCCAACTTAACATGGGGTATGGTTTCATTACATTGCTTGGTATTATACCTCAGGTACAACTAATCAAATTTGACTCATGCTACAAAGAAACATTAGAAGTACAGACATCAGAATGGATTTTTGGTAACAGTTTTCACAATGGTTCATATTCAGAAGAAAATTAAGTGATCCCTCACATTCCCTACATTAAGCTTTTAAGTATACTCCTCTTTAGGCCTCTGCAGTGGTAGCAGAGTATAACATTTATTCTTCCACAATTTATTTCTGTTAAGAGTTCACAGTGCGGCAACACCAAAGGCTAACGAAGCCCCAGATGTGGTATTACCACAAAAGCAGATAGCCCAAATGGCACATACTAGCTGATTGTATTGTTTTCCAAACACAGAAATCTAGACACAGATTCAGAAGTCAAAAACAGATTTCTACATTTCAGAACATGTTTTCTTCATTTATGTGAAACATAAATGACTACCTTTTGTGAAGTTGTAAAACAAACACTACCAAAGAAAGCATATGAGCTGAGTTACAGATCTACTAGCATTCTCTCGAAATAACATTTCTAATTGGGTTTACCAGGTATAAAATAGCTCTGTTGATGAATTAAAATAGCTCAATTAACAGAAAGCAAAATAACAAATCAAGAACAGAATTATAACCATTATTTCAGCTGTCTCAAGTGAAAGGAAACCTAGAAGGAGCAACACAGGAATAGAGACTCTTCTTTCCAAACGCAAATTTAGAAACAAAGTACATTCTTTAAATATCTGCTGCTGATTATCATTCCGTCATTACCCCAACTGATTGGTTTGAATACTTGCAGAGTGATTCATTTATTCCATTTCAAATGTTTCAAATCTAGAAAACTGGTTACCCTGAGAAAAGCAGTTTTCATCTAAAGTTTAGGTTTCACCACTTTGTGTTTTTCTTGAGTAAATTATTTAACTCTATTTACACATGGCATTAAGACTAACTATAATCTGTCCCCATGCAGCAGAACACAGATCCTAAAATCTCTCTACCAAGCTTTTCTTCCTCTTCGAAAACTCTAAGTGCAACAAGTGAGCTTTTGACCAAGTTCTTCAAAATAATTACTTTAATACCCTTCAAAACAAAACACAATTTGTACTGACATGAGAAGCAATTTTAGCTGCAATCCTCTCTCCTCTTTCACTTAATATTCTTCAATCTAAACCAAATAAGAATAAAATTCCTTGCAGAAGTTAGTGCTTCAGGTTTCATAAAGCACCCAGTACTGAACAAATAATGTACTGCAAAGTTCTTCAAACAAAAAATAATAAAATTCACGTGTAAATTTATGACATGGTTCACAGAATTTACCAACCAGATACATGGCATACGTTCATTAGTTGTAATGTTCTCTTAAGAAATTCCCTTTTGTCAAAAGTACAGCAATTTTATGAGCCTCAGAAATTCTTAATGTATTCGACTAAATTTTAGTGCAATTTTTAAAAAACAGAACACAAACTAGTTGGATGATCTTTGGTATGATTTGTCTTCTTCTCTGTACAGGTTCGATATTTCCCTCTTAACAAGTAGCAAAATCAAGCTAAAAATGCCTTTTACAATAATACAATTTGCAAGGGTAAAGCATTTACCTTGAGTGTAAGCATAGTCATCTGATCCAGAACTAGAACTTCTCTGATATTTATGGCTTCCTTTTTCTCCTCCAGATCCTGGGATTACAGAAATAGGCTGAATAGGTTCTGGTGCTGCAGTACGCTCTTCTTGGTCCACTAAATTTAAAAGATTCTCAGTCGGTGCTCGACCTACTGTGATTTTAAAAATAGTTGGGTTTGGCTGAGATACCATTACCCGAGGAGACTGTGTTGGTGCACCTGTAGGCCCAGTTGGTTGAGTGTAGGTAATATATACTGGATTAACACTAAATGGAGGTTTGGGTTGACCCGACATACCTCTTGATGGAGAGCTTGTAGGAGGAGTAGTGGCTGTATACAGCGGGTGCTGGTTTCGTTGAGATGGTTGATTACTTATTGGTGAAGGACTTCTGTTCATTGCAGTCCCAGGCCTTTGCGGTGGCTCAACTGTAATTTCTATTTTGTTCATGGAACCTTTGGATAAACTAGGTCCAGCAAAAGGAGGAAGATACGACACGGAGTGACCGCTTTGTTTTTGAAAAGTCTGGGATGCTTGCTGATATGGATGAGGTGGGACAGTTGAAGGACTAGGAGGCATGAAGACATGTGAACTCTGATGACCCAGCTGAGGAGGCTGAACTTGGTGCTGAGGAGAGCCGAAGGGAGAGGGACACTGGGATGCCGGTGGTGATTGAAAAGCTGTCTGAGGGATCTGGGGTTGTTTAGGAGAATACTGAGAAGGTTGGTAGTTCTGTTGATGTGGATACACAGGTAGAGGACGGGGAGTATAATGTGGAACTGGGCCCTGTGGTGACGAATGCCACTGCGTATTCTGAGGAGTCTGTCGTCCTGAAGAACTTTGAGATGTTTGTCTAATATAAATAGAGCCAGGAGTCCCATAAAGATTGCTTGGAATCTGTGGAAGAATTTGTAGAGCTCTGGGTACACTCTGTCCAGATGGGAGGTTTTGTGATACTGTAACAGTAATGGGATTTGTACTGTACCGAGGTATGTGCATATACGTGGGAGGAGGGCCTTGCATAGCAGACGTGTTCATTCCTGGTTGTATGGAAGATGGCTGTGGAGGTGGCTGTGGAGGAGGAGTAGCTGCATTTCTATTCTGGTCATTCATGAAAAATGGATTGTAATTAGGAGAAGCTGCCACAACAGCGGGAGCAGAATGTGGTTCTTGAACTAAGCATATCAGTTGTTTACCTGCTGTGCGTTGTGGATCAATATGTCCATCACTTGAACTATGTACCAGTGTACGACCACCATTAAGTTGAGCTCCATCCCCTGCATGATAGCTGGTATGAGGATGAATACCCAGATTAATGTGCAAAAGGCTATTTCTATTTATTCTGGTGTCATCGGGACTATGGTACTCCATATATAAGTATTTGTTGCTCTCCTGTGCGAGGGCTCGACAACAGGCATCTAGATTGTTGTTGTTCTAGGAATAAGAAGGGACACCTATTTTGTTAAATGGCAAAAGAAAAAGCCACTGCTCAAAGTTCAACAAGCATTCAACTGAAGCTGCAATCAAGCCTCAATGGGCATACCTCATAAGTAGTTGACACAGATATGAATTTCGAAATAAAGATCATACCTACCAGGTCACAGTCTGCAAGTAGGACATAGCTCACGCTGCATCTAGCAAAATACAATGGTAATGCTAGCTAGAGTATGACATAAAAATCAAGTCAAGTCTGGATTTGGGGAAAGCAAGAGTTAGAACTCTCTGCATCTTCTGCAAAGAACAGGAATGCACAATTATTTCTAATAACACAAAATTAAACTAGATCAAAACTGCAAATTCTGGAGAGTCCAAACAAAGATGCAGGTAACACTTTAGTGTTTACCCATGTGTTTATTGTTTTACCTTTATTTTACAGTTTAGCTGAGTACTTTTCTACCTGAAAGTCTAAAACCATAGCATTTTAAATCAGCTACTCTAGGTAGTAATTAGCACCTTAAAATTAAATAAACGAAATCAAAATAAGTGTTGCTTGAAAGTTTACTAGCAATTCCCTAAGGCCCCTTATAATTATGACATAATTTTAACTGTCTTAAAGAATTTCAGGCTCAAGGCTTAAAAAAAAAAAAGGCTTATTCATACATCAGAGGGAAAACCAAATAACCCCTGTAAGGGTTTGATTTGTTCTGCGATGCCAGCAGTTGAATATACAGACATTAAATTATGAATCAAATCAAATGTAAAATTGGGAACTCCCTTCTCCCTTCTTCATCCATTTTAGCTTCATTTCTTAATACTAAAGTGAAGACTTCATCAAAACTTCACCTCATTTCACTACCAGACTAACATGGACAATCAGCATCCTGTCAGATGAAGACACTATTGAACATGACAAAAAAAAGAGAACAGTCCAGCGCTTAAGTTTATACGGCTCTCACTCTGTGGATACTTCTACTGCTTACTTCCCCCTCACACCAAGCTCCCCTGCTAGACTCCGATGGTCAGTGAGAATACCCAAATGTATCACACAAATCTAAGAACAGAACACCTGGGAGACAGATCTTATAATAATAATAATAACCAGAACCACAGTCCCAAGACATCAGCCTCAAAAAAGCTAAATGCTACTATCAGTCACTTGCCTTCATAAGACAAGACTTCATAAGGACAGTCCTTAGCATCCATGCCCCAAAGACAGAAAAACTTTAAGTTTTTAGGTAAAGCCAGTTCCTTATTTTGGAGGAAGGAGTTGTACTAAAACCTCCTCCAGTGTACCTATGTTCTTGATGAAGCCATCATTAATAACCACCCTGTTAGCCACTCTCCTTAATCCTGTGTGCATACAGTCACACATGCAAGGATGAATAACCAGAAAGAAAAACATAAAACAACAAGCAACAAAACACAAATGCAAGTGAGGAATGGTAACATCTCGTCTGTAGAAGACAGAACAAAAAAAGCAAATAGCAGAGTCTTCCACTCCTTCAAAATAAAACCAGAAGAACGAGAATTTATGTTTCAAGTAGACTACTAAAAAGTTTTCATACTACAACAATAAAAGTACACAAGCTCCTTTAAACTCTTCACCATACCTGAAGCATGCACTGAGATACCACGCCTTCAGGTATCTCAGGGAAACGTTGTCGGAGATCATGGAGTACCTGCACATCGAGTTGTTGACTGCCCTGCGCCATGCCAGACTGATGTTGTTCCAGATTATCAAAAAACAGAAGTCAACAGGCCTTCCAATGATTATGATCTTCTGAGGCTTCTGGCATTTTCTGTAAGAAAAAGAAACCAATTATTTTTAAGCTATCACAACCATTCTTTTTCCTTTCCCCAACTGCAATGACAAGTACATTTTTAGATCCAGATATAAAGAGACAATGGCTTAAGCATGAGAGTGGGAATCATCGTTTCTCAAATTCTAATCCAAAAACACTTAACATAGCACAGGTGTATCTACACAATATTTTACTGGAATGTGCTAGCTCAGTTCTTTACCTGGTCCCATTGTGGTACTACATATGCATGATTTTAATTAACCTGGCCTGTATAAAACAGAACTGTAACAGATTACTTATATATTATTCCCAGTGAGAATCTGAACAGTTTCCAGAAACGTCTGAGGTCATGGAGCATGCGTGTCTTTATTATTCACATTATGCCAGAAATAACAGGCTAGAAGTAGCACAATTATTTAAAAATAATTTTCTAGTAATGGGGCTTAAACTCTGTACATCGCTGTAAATTCAAAGAGTTGGAAGGAATTTTTGCGAAACACAACAGGATTAAAACATAGTTTAGTAAGTCCTTTTTAGGCCTATGATAATAATCTATTTCAGATTGTTGTAAAGTACCTATTATTTTAATTATTAGCATTATCAGTTACAAAAAAAATTCGGATTCTTGCATTCAACAGCAAAAATACACAATTTGAACTACAATACCAACGGAATGCTAGACATCAAATACAATCTGAGTCAATAAATGCTTTCCTCACTTGTGGCTCATAATCATAGGAGTAATCATCCAAGAGCTAAAGTCTAAGTAAAAATTCACATGGACATTGCATGCAGGTGGTACATGAAAGAGCCTCTGTCTTTCCAACAGTAATATTCAGCTGAATTTTTAACAGGGGAGAATGTAAAGGTGTTTTCAAAAATGAAAATGAAAGATACCAGCAGAGTGGGTGTTCAAGTAATACATTAGCTAGTCTAAGGCCAGTTTTCTCTCCATTTAAAACATTCACATCTCAGCCTTGGTGGCATTTTGAATGGTACATAAAGTACATACTCCAGAGTTGGCTTTTCAGTAGTTAGCTCAGCTCCTAATAAAAAACTAGAAAAGTACAACAGAACAGCCTAGACATACGCACACCTTCATGTGATAATAATCTCCTACAGTTTCCTGTATCTTTCCTAAGAAAGTCTCTTAGTTTGCTTAAGCAAGAAAATAAAACATGTTTTCAAAGAAATAGAAAATGTCAGGTTTAGGGTTAAAAAAAGTTTGGTGGGGAATGGGGGGGGGATTTGTATTGTTTTAAATATTCAATACTCAGGCCTTTGTTTTTATTACCTCTTCCTAAATATTACCTCCTTTCACTGAAAAGTGGCAAAACAGCAACAACACGAAACAGAAGTCTGCTTCACTATCTGGCTACTACATATGTGGACAGCCCTCAAGTGACATTATCAATCATGAAATGACACGTGCTCGCAGGAAGGGTTGCTCTGTTTTATCTGATACATTCTAGTATCCAGTACTACACCTGTCACATCACACTCTTCCAAAATAAATGAGAAAAATTTTAAAAAGATAAAAACAGCGAGATCTTAATTATCCTGCCGTGATTTCAGATATACTGCAAGAAATATAACTTGTATAATCATAGTGTATCATTTCTCTCTTCAAACATTAATTCAAATGTAACAAGAAAGCAGACTGGGAATTTGTAATCATTTCATATAATGTTTTTCTATGCTTGAATACTAGTCTAAATCCAACATTTCTTTTGACATTTTTTCCAACACTTCCTGAATACTTGAGATGAGCAGAAGTGTAACCCTCAAAGTTATTGGCAGCTATTAGCCAACTAGGAATTTTATCAGAGTTCTCTAACCACAAATAATGGATAAGAGAAATTTCCATTCTCATTTTGGAGTTAAATCCTCTAGTCTCGAAAAGTTTACAAGAAACCTTAAATAGAAGAGAAGAACAAACACACACACACACTCAGAACTCCATGGATTCGATGGCTGCACAACTATAGATTTATTTATTTATGCATTTATTTTCCAGTCAACTCCACAAAGTTCACTTTGGCCATATGTAGGCCATATACAGGCACACATCTGCCTATTCTGTCTGACCTTCCTACACCCGAATCAGCATTTTCTGGGCTAAGTGGCTTCCAGGCTCAGTGGCCCAAACCACTGGGAACAAAAGGCTCACATCCCATATCACTGCACAGCACCAGGCAAGCAGAGCAATGAGACAACAACAGACGAGTGCAGATGATGGAGCTGCAACAGACAGGAGCAGACAGGACAGGAGCTCCTGCTGAGCTGCAAGAGACTAGGAAAGCAACTCTCCGAAGATTCTCTTTCATGGCATGCACGTGCTGAGGGACACGCTGAGGCACGCTACATTTAAGGTGCCTTATCATTACTGAAAGTTCACAGCGCAGTTCACATCAAAAAAACAACCCAAAATTGCAGTGAAAGCAAAAGCCACTTCATCTGCAACTTTCAAAAGTGAGCAGAGGTTACCCAAATCCTAGTCGAAAAGTAATTCACAAGGATGAAATAAATTAACGTTGCTATGTACACTGAAGATGTAGTAACAAAAGCATTAAAGGATATTGTTGCAGAATTGGTCCTGCTGTGATAAGACACAGAAATGACCTTGGCAGCCACTAGTGAAACTTTGGCATTATGCAAAGCATTACTCCAGTCCTAAACAATTCCACCCATCATTGTTTCACACCTTTTACATGACTAAATTGTATCGACAGGAAAACAGTATCTGTGTCTTCCTCCCTAAAAGTCACTTATGAACTTTGTAAGTTAAGAAAATAAACTGGAGTCCACACTTCCACCAAACAACTGATATCTCTCACCAAAAAGAATGAATATAAACCAGAATTACTATAATCTTGTTACTCCCCCACAGTGTGTTCAGAAGGAAATCTATTTTACTACTGTTATTTTAAACACTAAGTCACCTAAAATAAACATAAATGAATCATCAAAAATAAGAACTAATTGAAAAACAAATGAGGTAAATACATACGATGTGAAAGTTTGTAAGTTATGTAATGGTGTGTGCTTACAATGCAATTGCACCATGCAATTACAATATATGCAACAACTGAAACGATTCCTGAGTAAATTCCCACAAAAGGCTATCCGGGAGACAGCTTCTCACAAAGCCTCATCAATTTAAAATGAATTATGAGTTGTGTAACAGTAGTTGTGCCTTGAATGATAAGAGGAAAACCCCACCCAAACCAAACCACAACAGTAAGCAAATCAGTTTATAGAAAAATCAACTCTTCAAAAGACACCGTGCTATTGTACCTTTTAAGCAAATTCCTTCATCTTAAAAGATTATTTAAATCTTTAGATTAGAAGGATGAGAAAACAGATGGATTAAGTACAGACCGGTAAAGAGCCTCAATTTTTCCTCAGCATACTACACAAATGTAATTCTTACATTTTATTGTCCTGACTTCTAATCTAATGCATGCTGACACTTACAGCCAAGAAATGGATTTATTGAATGACATATAGATGAACTCAACCCAACCTTTGTAAATTAATGTTCTTTTCCTCTTTTGTTCACTTGTTCACCATTGCTGTTCAAAGTGTTGAGGAAAAAATTCAGATTCACGAATGCAGCACGTGTGTGTGAGAGAGACTTTTTTTTCCCCTTTCAGTGCTCATTGGGCGCTTCCTTCAAACACCTGCACAGGATACTCCGTCTAAACACCGCTGGAACTTCAGTGTGGATGTACCATGAAATTTCGCTAGACAAAACAGTAGAGCATGACCAACATCTTACTTATAGAAACTTCAGAATAAAACCAAATAATATTCGATACAAATCAGGGAGCAAAATGAAGTGAGCATACATAACATCTTCGCCAAGCAAAAGCGACTTGGATTTTAGTGACATTCAAACTCATTTCCAGTAGCAAAGTAGCAAATCCAATAAACAGTTATACAATCCAAATTCATGACAGCAATTTCTAATTGTGATCTACCAAAATATCATTTGCCCATACCAACAACTCATACCTCTTCATATTCGCTTCTGGCATTTAGGTATAAGACTTCTAAGTAACAGTGATGCCAGCATTTTAAGACCTTTATTCCTGTTCTGGGCCACACAGAAGAGCAAAAACAGTCTGAGTACTCTCCCCGAAAAGGAATTTTACTTGTTTCTCATGTAGTGGATTGAGGGAGAACTGAGGAGTGAAGACAGGAATTGATGTAGCAGAAAAATGTGAAATTCTAAAATACAATTTCATTAACCTGGATTAAGTACATAAATATATTTTCACCAAAAAAATGGCAGTGTAAATAAAAACGAGACCATACTGAAAAGAAAAAATATGGTGGTTTTTTTTAAACAAAAGAACAAAGTTTAACACTCATTTATAATCACTTTACCAAAACATGCATTTTGTTTCCAAAGCTATGCTAAACTAACTTTATACTGGCTGCACAGTATAAATTCAATTACTTTGAATTATAAGATTCTAAACGTATCTCAGTCTTATGTGCTAAATTTATTTATGTATTGGGTTTACATGGCAAGGTTTTGGTAGCAGGGGGCTGCAGGGGTGGCCTCTGTGAGAAGAACCCAGCAGCTGCCCCATGTTAGATAAGGGCCAGCTCCAGCTGATGACACCAAAAGGGACCTGCCGCTGGCCAGAACTGAGCCAATAAGCAATGTTTGCGCCTCTGGGAGAGCAGATTTAAGGTAGGGGAAAAAACCTTCTGCACAACTGCAGCTGGGAGAGTGAGGAGTGAGAAGCAGCCCTGCAGCCCCCCAGGTCAGTGCAGCAGGAGGGCAGGAGGTGCTCCAGGCAGGCAGCAGCAGTTCCCCTGCGGCCTGTGCAGGGAGAGGCCCCTGGTGGAGCAGGCTGCCCCCCTGCAGCCCATGGGTCCCACACGGAGCAGATCTCCACGCTGCAGCCCCCCCGTGGAGGAGCCCACGTGGAGCAGGTGGATGTGGCCTGGAGGAGGCTGCGGCCCATGGAGAGCCCCCGCAGGAGCAGGCCCGGGGCCGGAGCTGCAGCCCGTGGAGAGGAGCCCACGCAGGAGCAGGGGGGCTGGGGGGAGCTGCCACCCGCCCGTGGGGGACCCGTGCTGGAGCAGTTTGCTCCTGGGGGATGGACCCCGTGGTACGGAGCTGTGTGGCAGCAGTGCTTGAAGAGCTGCTGCCTGTGGGCAGCCCCCGCAGGCTCAGTTCATGAAGGACGGCATCCTGTGGGAGGGACCCCACGTGGAGCAGGGGCAGAGAGTGACTGTGAAAGAGTGGCAGAGAGATGAAATGTCAGGGGCTGACTGCAGCCCCCAGTCCCTATTCCCCTGCACTACTCGGGGGGAGGACGTAGAAGCAGATGACTGGGGGGAAGGGGTTTTCAGGTTTTTTTTTTGTTTGTTTGTGGTTTTTTTTTTAAAGTTTGCACTGCTCACTGTTGTTATTATTGAAATAAATAACTGAAATAAATTAATCTTCCCCAAGCCAAGTCTGTTTTGCCCACGACAGTAATTGTTGAGTGATCTCCCTGTCCTTATCTCAGCCCAGGAGCTGCTTTGTATTTTCAGCCCCTCTCCAGCTGAGGAAAGGGAATGAGAACGCAGCATGGTGGGCACCTGGCATCTTGGCAAACTCAACCCCCCACAATTTATTAAATGAAAGAAGTTGATAATATGTGCTATGAATCATATTCTCTCTGAGAGACAATTACAAACTGTGTTTCTCTGGTCACGATAACAGAGTAAGAGTTCTTCAAGTTACCTTTGTTATTGCATTTCTCCTACTTACTTTTACTTATTTTGTTGAAGTTAATCTCAAAAAGAAGTTACTCCATTAAAAAAAAACTTCTAATCTGAAAAGCTGTTTAGAAGAACACAGTACACGGAGTGCTTAAGAACTAAAAAGTATTTTATAAAAGAAATGCCTTTATCTATATAATTGAAAACCGTAACTGCTCGTTAAAAACATCTACATTCATGTTTCATGACTACTTCCTTCCAGACTGCTAAATTCAAGACATCAGATAGTATGGAAATAATCCTACAAAAAAAAAGTCGTCCACATTCTGAACTATGTGCTGCCCCTGTGGAAGGGGAACACCACATAACACCTTTTCCAAGTAATCTATTATCTTCCCAACAGCAGAAGCGATTTCATTGTGCTACGTTAGCATAAACAAAGATATTTAAGGTGCATTAAAGAGATTAGCCTACTTAGTAGAAGTTTCTTTATTAAAAGCCATGGCAAAAGAAAGAGTGAAAAACTACCCACCTCTCCCAATGGTAAAATATCACCTGTTCCATCTTCAGCACTCAAATGCAACATCTACTCCAAAGCATTGATTACTATTAGAGAACTAAAAAATGGGCAAGTTAGGTCCCTGGAAACTATGTTACTGGTAAAGAATTGGTAACACATTCAGTACAATTTCTTGCAATAAATTACTCTATTTGAAAGGAGTGCTTAAGGGTAAAGCCAGTTGAGCTCCTAGAATAGTGGTGAGCAAACCAGTTACCCCCAAGTCCTCCAGAGCTTTGGCTACAGTCCCCCAGGGATGCCGAACTTCACATATGAGGCAGCATGAAAAAGCAGCGAGATGAGTTCTGTTGTAGCAAGTTACAACCCACCCACAACAGCTTTCTGTCCACAGTGGAATCAGAGCACACGGCTGTGGCACTGTGAGACAGCTGACAGGCAGCTGAGCGCAGGAGAGGCACCACAAGCAAGAGGCAAGAACCAAAGAAACTACTTAAAACTCCACGTCACCTGCCCACAGTCCACACAGTATTACTCTGTACAGAAAGTCTCTCTGAAAACTACAAAGGAGAAACTGAATATAGGCAGCCTGCTCTGTACTACTGCTGTGATTACACTCAGACTTTCTTTATCTCCGTTACTGTACTGGTTACGTGCTTCCAAATGCTAGGGTACTTCCACACACACTGCATGCCAGTAGTAAAACATGAGAAAACAAGAAAGGAATTAGCTCAGCCAACAGATTTAGAAAGCACTGACTTTGAATTAGACATGGTAAATATACATATATATATATATATTTATATATATACACACACATATATATATATATATATATATATTTAACTAACATTGTGGTGTTAACAAATAAATGTGGTTTTGGCCAGGGAAGTCTACAATGCTACGTGATCACATCCCAATTCCACTTCTGTATTTCAATACTCAAGAAGATGTTGAGGTGTGTAATTACTGTGGTGCTTCTAACAATGGCTGCAAACACACCACAGCTAAGGTTTAAAAAAGTGCTTTTTGACAAGTAACATTTTGCATAAGACCTTAAAATTTTAAGATGATTCAAACTGAGTTTCTTTGCACTGAGGATCAACTGAGCAAAAAGTTGGGTTTTTAACATCCCATCCCACACATACCTACTGTTTAATAGGCATCTGCACCCAATTATAGCCTTGTAAACACGCCTGGCGTGTGACCTGGCCGCAGATGCAATCACATAATCACACCTCTAATCCTTGAGTAGGCTCTGGAACCACTGTTGGCTTCAATTCAAAGGTGCCTGCAGAAGAATATTCAACTGGCTGTAAATGGTTTAAAGTCACACTATAATGATACTAGGAATAATGAAACAAACAGTTTTGTACGCTAAGTTTCCATTTATTGAACCATTCAAATAAATAAAACCAAATAACCAATCCATCCCACAGGTGTCAGAACACCAGCTACAACTTTGGATTGCTCTTGCAGCACAGGAAAGCAAACACTTTCACTGCCATGTGACAACTTCATAAAGATTTGTAGCTGAAACATCTTTTAAAAAAAATCTCAAATACAAGAAGCTAAGCTATTACAGCATTTCCAAGACAACGGTTTTTCCTCACACCTGTTTTTAGGCCCACAATCACACTATTTAAACATGATGTATCACAAAAAACAGGAATTACTTTTCTCTGCAACAGTCCAGGTAAAGTAATTTTTAGGATTATATATAGCTAAAAACTTCTCTCACACCACATATATCACAATGACCATTTGTTACAGAAGCCTTTTTATTTACAGGGTGACGCATCCCATAGCTTTTGGAGTACACTGCTTCACAGCCTGGAAACAGAGCTAGAAAGGAATACAAAACCGAACTTATCTTGTCAGTTCATACCAACATAGTAAGTTCCACAGAGCAAAAAAAGAAAAGCAGTCAATGTTTAAAGCTGAGCTCAGCTTGCTGCTGTCACTTGCTCTGAAGTGAATGACTGGCTAAGTCACTAAAAACCACAACTGAGTGGGGTTTGGCAAGCTGTTTTATGATGAACATTCATTCATTTGTATGAAAGAAGGCCAACAGCTTCAAAAAGCTCCTGGATGGCAGGAAGGCAAAGGGAAACATAGTAAAGAAGTATATGGCAAAATAAAACTAAAAATAAAGCTGACAAATCGCTGACCAATTGGTCTCTTAAATTTTGGTAAAGTTACACAATCTCACTTGCCAATTCTTGATGCAATTTCCCTGTGCATATGGCATACAACAGCTCCACAGGTGCGTCACCTGATGGCCTAGAACAGCTCAGAGTACCGAAATGGAGCATACCTCATCAAAGCGAGCACGACAACAATACCGTTAGCTCACACTGATGAAACGGGAGTGTCAAACAATGAAGACATTCCTTCTCTTGTTTTTATTCATTTATGCAATGATCAATTTTGCCCATGTTTGAAAACTATTTTGACAAATTCAATAAATGAGGAATGTGGAAATACAATGTGGTTTGTCTTCATCACACAAAAGGCAACATGTAATTCCAAGGCACGAGAAACCTGGAAGAAGGAAACCCATTTTTCGCACAACAGGGACACTGCCTGGGGATGGGACTAAAGCATAATTAGGTTTCTTCTGTGGTCTGTGGGCAAGCATTTCAGTGACAGCTGTTGCTAGGAAAAAAATCAGAAGTTATAATCAAACACTGTTCCCTCTTAGGAACCTATTTTGTGTTGCTTTGTGTGCTTTAGTATTTGCTTTGCTTTTCTCCCTTTCATTATAGTCTGTCACCCTTGTAAGCTGTCAGCATCTAAATGAACGAGTGTTATCTATCTACTGTTCCTCCTCTTCCATCTATGATAAAAGACATCAAAAATGTCACAGTGTTGACACCAATTAAACAAAAACATCAGGCACTGAGACAGCATGTTACCAGGTGGAAAAGGATTTAGTATGTAGAGTACAAAGATCTTGTTTCCCAAACAAGTCAAACATTATTCTATGGCCTTGGTCATGATTAAGTTTCTGTCCTTTAAGGTAGCATCTATATGTGGCACTAGGAGAACTTATTTATTCCACTGCTTTGGAAACAAAAGAAAAGGAGTCAAAATCATCTTAACCCTAAATACAAGTCAAATCTTCATAAAATAAAGAGTACTTTTAATTACTTCACAGTAAGAACTGAAGGATAATGAGAAGGCTACTTAACTGGAAAAATAATAATCCTTTTAGCAAGTGGCTAAGAAGTACTTGGCTAGTAATTCCACTACCAAGAAGATACTAGTAACCTTCTCGTGTTTATAATGAAATGCTTCATTAGAAATGTATGGTACTCTCACTCCCCCAAGCAACTAGAAGCAGCTCTTGCTACACAACAGTTACAACCCAGTAGGTTTACAAGGCACTGAGACAGTTCTGGAATAATGCTACTAAATAGCAAGTAATAGTTTCCACAACAGTTCTGCAGAGTACCAGGTCAAACAAAGTTGTAAGAACAACTAAGTTTGTAGGTCACAGAGATAATCATGAGGTTATATCACAAGTATCACGTTCATACCTGTCCTGGTTTCAGGTAGGACAGAGTTAATTTTCCTCCTAGTAGCTGGTAGGGTGCTATGTTTTGGATTAGGATGAGAAGAGCGCTGATAACATGCTGATGTTTTAATTGTTGTAGAGCAGTGCTTACACCAAGCCAAGGACTTTTCAGCTTCTCGCTCTGTCCTGCTAGCGAGCAGGCTAGGGATGCAGCAGGAGCTGGGAGGGGACAGACCCAGGACAGCTGACCCAAACTGGCCAAAGGGGTATTCCATACCATCTGACGTCATGCTGAACAATATATAGGGGGGGGCCGGCTGCTCGGGGATAGGCTGGGCATCGGTCAACGGGTGGTGAGCAATTGCATTGTGCATCACTTATTTTGTACACATTATTACTATTAATACTATTATTATTATTATTATTGTTGTTGTTATTCTTTTCCCTGTCTTAATAAACTGTCTTCATCTCAACTCACAGACTTCACTTTCCCGTTTCTCTCCCCCATCCCGGAGAGGGAGGGGGGAGGGTGAGCAAACGGCTGCGTGGTGTTTGGCTGCCGGCGGGCTAAACCACAACAATACCAAAATTTATAAGGACGATGAATCGTCCTGCTTGCCAGGACATACAATTGCTGACTGAATAGCTGTGAACTACAGGCTGCGGCTGGAAAAAATCCTGCAGTAAACCAGCTCGCTCTCAGATTTCCCAATTCACAAACTCCAAATGTTGGCCCTACTAAATGCAGTGTAAAAATTATATGGGGTGGGGGGGTGGGGAAGTGGCTGCTACATCCTATTTTAGGAGTCAAAGTGAGCCAGAAAGGATACATATTCCCTTCCAAGAATGTATAAAATTAAACATGTACTAACAGTATCAGAAAACTTCTACTGCAAATCCATGGTACAGCCCATCCGTATTTCCATGTTTACCAGTTACTAAAAGCCAAGGCCCAACAAACTGCAAAGCCACTGGAACACTGTTTAATACGTAACTGCTCCAGAAAGTAAGCTTCCTTCTCAAAAGTGACATTAAATTTCCTCATAGAATACCTGTCTCTGAGCATTGCTATGGAGGCAGAGGTGTCTGCAGGTCACCAGCTTGAGTCCCTACCAGGAATTTAACGCTGTCCCAGCCAAGGAGACGTCTGGCAGCTCCTACACAATGTAAGTGATCCTCAGCATCAGCTCTTGCTCCTAGATCACAAATTCACTGCCACACTTGGCATTCACTTGCAAGACATTCAGAACAGGCTTTGTTGTAAGATGCATTTACACTGGTCAGAATACAGCGAGTCCTCCCACAAGAGACTTCCACAAACTGAAACACTGAACTCCTGCAAAAGTATGGACTAGTTACTATTCACTCAAGCCAGAGGTTTCAGGAAGACTGAAGGCAACAGTCATGATCTAAGAATATAAATGTGTCACTTGGCTTGTCATATAAAAGTAATAAAATATTAGAATTAACTACACTCACAAATCCACTGTTACACATGCATGTTGCTATTCACATAATTAGCTTCAACATCTCCCTCACTTCTGTTCACCTTCACCCTTTGATTCAGGCTTCTCCCTGTTAAAATGTTTGCTCTAAATAAATGGGTTGCTAGCAATAAAACTGAAAGAAACTATTGTCCATTTGCAGAGCAGAAGCAGCATAATCAGGTTAGTCATCTGAGACGGCTGATATTTCCGTACAGGCACACAGCTGCACTTCATGCATTCAGTGGTATACCACCCCAATTTTGAACCAGCTATTTGATTTACTTGGGTGGCTCAGAGCAAACAATTTCACAATGAAATAAGAGTTTGGCCATCTCTCTGAGTCAGCTGAAGCTACAAGAACTAAAAGATGTAAATTCACTCTTTTGAGTTAACCATGCTATGAATAAGCAATAGGATGGGCTATTAATGGCAACAGAAACTTTCCAAAATAAAGTTTCATTGTTAAATAAGCTTGAATTAAACTATTCTTAAATTAAAGTAGGTAGAAAGAAGAGAAACAGTTCTAAGCCAATCATTTCAAATAAACGATCGGGTTTCCTGCTTCTGAAATACCTCTGACAATTTTATGATGGCTAATAGCAATAATGTCATAAATGAAAGTTAAAAATAACAAGACAAGTAGGATTCCTCTGATATGTATCCCATGAGTTTTTATATGACAAACCTTGAAAATATTCTGTGTTAAGTACGCTGGCTGAACCCAAAGGTTTCTGTTTTGTTGAAAACTGCATATGCAGAAGAGCACTACAGGATATGACGCAGACAATTTCTGTAACAGCACCTGTCTCAAACTTTCAAATTTTGCTGCACCACAAAGAAAGCAATTGCATAACATATTTCTACTTGTAAAGAAGCATTCCTTTTAATGCAGAGATAAAAAGGAGAAACTAACTAGAATTAGTTTCAATTTAAATGATCTATGTAAATTTATTAGCAGCCCATGTAACTGACAATGGTGCCAAAAGCAACATCTATTGTAAAGGCTGCCCCTGCACTGCATGTGCTGGAACACTTACACCCAAAACAACAAGCTGAGAGATTACAAAGCAGAAAGAATAAAGGGGTCCTGGGAAGCACAGGCACCTACACAACTCTGTTTCTGGCCTGAGCGCTACCAGCCTCTCCTCACTATGGCCACCTTAAACTAAAAGAAAAACACTAGACTAGAAAAACAAGGAGCTGAGCGAGAAGACGAGAAAACCTGCTTTCAGGATCCACAGCAAACACACACTAATGGAGGATATGACTCTACACAGAGGAAACAGAGGAGGGAAGTGGAGAGGCACATAAACAGGAACAAAAAAATACGACAGAAATAGGGAGGGGGCCAACACAGAAAAAACACGGAAGAGACAGGAGTCAATACAGAGCAGCGCAAAGATTAAAAAGTGCAGAGAAATATGAACCAAATGCTCTCTGATCACCAGAAAACACTAATTTCCATTTTTGATGTTTTGAATTATGTTTTCACATACCAACTGCCTACATTTCGCTGATATGACTAATTGCTATAAAATATGGTGGACAAGTGACGCAGCACGCCCATCTTTTGGGTGAGGCAGGAGAATTTATTACCAAACTGTAACATGGACTTTACCTATTCTGTGATATATTCCAACAATTCTTTGCATGAATAACCATAAGACTGCTACAAGGAGAGACCACAACAAGAGGTGACATACAGCATTAATTATATTATCTATGTATGTTTACTCTCATATGATAATATATTAAGATATATAAATAATATGTGTATATATTATTTATACACACATATAGGAACATAGATGCTTGAGGGCATGTTGCACACGAGGAACTCCTGTACCCAATTTCCTAGTGAAACAGAAAAGAGACGTTAAAATAAGGTTAATCTGCCACCATATATATATATGTCTATACAGATATAACCAGGCATCATATATGTATGTGATATAAACTCTAGATCAAACTTTGTTTTGCTTTAGGCAAGGGGGGGGGAAGAATACCTTAAAAATTAGATCTTTGTTTATGCAATGCAATTTTTGTTCTGCTAAGGCCACATTTATCTTCCTTCTCTACAAAGAATACTAACAAGAAACAGTTAAGTCCAGTGGAAGGAAAGCTGTGACTTTTTCCTAAGCAACTTCCATAATCAAGTTCTATGCTACAGCTGATGGAGAGAGAACCCTGGGTGGTGTACGGTAATGGTTAAATAATCAACACTCAGATAAAGCTGTAGCTGTCCTGTCTGTGGCACTGCTTCAATGGCAAATCTCCATGAGGAAGTCTAGATATTTCAGACCCACTTGTTCCATAATCTTAGGCCAGAAATAGGACAGCCAAAATAGATAATGGAAAGACCAGAATACGAATACAATTGTTCATCCTAAGATGCACTGATGCATTCCTGCCAAAATTCTTGTACAGCTTCAGAGGACTTGAGCAGTAACCAGCAGCTTTACTTGATACAAGCTTCAGAGTGTCCTCTTCCTTACAGAGAATCTGGCACTACATCAGATATTTTAATACCAAAGTGAGCATGCCGAGAGACCACAGATAGCAGCAGTAAAAGCGCAGCTACCAGCACTGAGCTTTTCCACAATGATATTGACTTCTACCTCACACTGCAAGTAACTTTCATGCTTTTCCATGAGCCCTGGACAGATGACAGGATCGAAAACTGATTTTTCTGACATTTTAATAATCTCTAAATTAGAAGCTTTATGAATTTCAATCACTTTGCTATATACCACCATGAATTGATGCTAAAGACCATGCTTTACCTGTCTTTAAAGACCTTTAAGTCATGACTTCAGTAGGTTAAGGAAAACTGTACTTACAGTCCTGACACTTTGATTACTCCCTATGTATGCAAAGGAAAGTTACAGTAGTCAAGTCACATTTGTTTATTTTTGTTGGTCTGGTATCAGGCCAGAAAGTTTCAGAGCCAGATGATGAGATTAACACAATTCATGGTGCATGACTTTTCAATGTAGAGTGGAGTATAAAAAGACCAATTTTCTGAAGATGGAGCTATAGTCCTCCTTGCCTGCAATCACAAGTTTTAGAGGAACATGTTAAAACAACTCTGTGGCTCCATAAAACTGGGTTACAGGAGAAAAAAAATAAAGGTGAAGGGACCCTTTGCTAGTAGCTAATCTTTCCACAGTTGACTTTGCATGGCTGTCTGATGCTAAAAAGTTACAAGCAAGTTTCACTTCCATCGGATCCAGTTATAGGAAAAAAATGGTATAAATCTGACCACACTGCAAATGAACAAGGCACATTTTCTGAAACTTCCAAGAATAATAAGTATGACTTTAAGGCATTTCATCCAAAACAGTCTAGATTCACTATTTCAGCTTTTAAAACATTATTTTATGCTGTATCAAGAATATCCTTCCAAATGCAAGTTAAACATACATGTTAAACACTTAAAGCAATCAGTATCTCTCTAAAGCCAGATCATTTCCACACTGATCTGCCCTACTGTACTCCATTAAGGCTGGCAGGATAAACTGCTCTGATTTCATTTCCCTTTTAGGAAGCTACCCACATAATCCTGCTTTAGAGGGAAAAAAAAAAAAAAAAAGGCTCAAAGACAGCCCAAACTTAAAATAGTTACTAACTCACTCTACTCTTCAAGACATTTGGATTATTTCACATGCCTAAAACAAGATGCTGTCCAGCAGCTCAAGGTAGGTACACCCTCCACAAGCACAGCCCTTTTTAGCAGACTTCTCCATTGCCTTATGTAGGGTCCTGTGGATAACTTGGTAATACAGTAGCAAAAGAACTGCCTGAAATGTTCCTTACACTACTATAAAATTACCCTGGTATTTGTGCTGTACTCAATGCTATTCACCTTCACAAAAATGAAAGAGTGCAACAGATACCCAATAATCTAAGTGGCTGCAGATGCAAGCTACAGGAGCTTTTGTCTTTCACCTAGTAAGAGTACCACTTTTTTTTTTTTTGCTTAGATGCTGCAGCAAAGCAGCATAACAGTGTTCAGCTAGTTCTTTAACGAATCTCCAACTTCTTTACTGTTCAGCTTTGGCAGTATGCATATGGTTTGTAGAGCAAAACAACATGGAACACATCCAGCTCTCCACTTAGACACAACGAATTTGAATCTGAAACACAGGTCTCTTGGTCTAACTCCCAGGAGTCTTAGAAGAACATCATCTGCTGAGAACACAAAGGGGAAAAAAACAAAGGTCATACCTTCCCACAAATCAAATGTAGTCCTGTATACAAGAGGTTACATAGCAGAAAAATCTAAGGTTTAAAATAAATTGCACTAAATAAGTCACCCCCCATCAGTCAAACACACTGCCACCTGAGTATTCCCCTGCAGCCAATGACCAACAGACAACATCTGCCCTACACACATGAAGGGCACAAAGCAGCACGAATCACAGAATGGTTTGGGTTGAAAGACTACCTGGTTCCAACCCCCCTGTCATGGGCAGGGATGCCATCCACTAAACCAGGTTGCCAAGGGACTCGTCTAACCTGGCCTCGAACACCTCCAGGGATGGGGCATCCACAGCTTCTCTGGGCAACCTGTGTCAGTGCCTCACCGCCCTCACAGTGAAGAATTTCCTCCTGACATCTCATCTTAAATTTAGTTTAGCCATTACCCCTTGTCCTATCACTTACAGATGTGTAGATTTCAGAAGCCCAAATACATTAAAATAACACTGTAATCTGATGCTTTGAATCCGCAGTCACAGTGTGAGTAGTCACACCCTCTGCTTAGCCAAACAGCCCCAGTGACTTCTTCAGACTTTGGTTACCATACCTTGGGCTCTCAGGGCCCACTAATTCTCCACTGCTGTGTGGACGGCTTAACCTACGGGGTTACCGTTAATTCTTCTATCTTCTCACTACTGATTTTGTCTGATTTTCAAGTTAATTAAAAACAAAAATCACAGAAATTTGAACACTTATAAGTGTTCTCCTATAAAAAAAAGGCATACTGAGCTCTTGGTACATACATGCTCCGATACCAATTATTTTGCCTGATAATTTGTCATGTTTCCACACCCAGCCATTCACTTGGATCAGAAGAGCAACTTTCTACATACTTGAAAAGTAAGTTAACTGGAGACACAGATAAAATCTGTCACTGCCTTAAAAAATAAAAAAGAGTCACTGCCTTAATCAACAAATTTCCAAGTATGCAGACGAGTAAAGACATTCTTTATGTAGTTATACACGCTCAGATTAACTGAACAGGTTCCAGGAAACAGACTGCACATGAAGTAAAACAGGCTGCAAGTTCAAACACTGTAGTATCGACTATACGGCAAAGTATTTAGTACATACATCACAGCTGCCCATAACTGAACACCATCATGAAAGAATTGTAACATGCATGTTTAAACTATACGCAGGGTGAGAATTTGTAATCACGTATTACAACAAACAGCTTATTAAATTCACATGATTACCTTTTACTTTCAAATGAGAGCCAAAGAATTAAAGGAAATCTCACTACAAGAATTCTAAATGATGCATCCCAATCTATAGAATTGTTCATATAACTGCTCTTAGATTGGAAAATTCAATTTTATTACTTTATATTTTCAGTTATTTTATCAATTAGTGGTGTTAACAAATATGTCTCTATAGAGAACATTATATAACAGAACAGATATAACCTGGACAAATTTGGGAGTCTTAAAAACTTAACTTATTAGCAATATCTGTAATATTAGAACTTCCAACTATGAATGCTATTTCCAGAAAGAAAGGAGAAGAAAAGAATTGCTCAAATGCCAGAAGTGCAAAATAATTAACAGCAGGGAAAAAAAAAATTAACCTAACTACACTCAATTATCAAGCTTCTTACAAACTTTCTTGAACAGGGAACTTAAGATTGCCTCTGCTTATTTGAGGGCTGCAGTCTACTTCCCTTCCATGAAGAGAGAGAGAAATAGGCAGCTATAAGGGAAAAGGAATACTGAACATCCAAATACTGTAACTTTCTCTGCAGCATAGGATGTCAGTCACAGCTGAGAACACTGAAACAAACAACAAAAACCACAACAGAACAATCCCCAAAAAGGAGATGGGCTTTTCCTGTTGTTGAACTCTGAAAACATTTAAAATTGAAATAAGTGAGCATTAGCTACAAAAACAACCTCTAACTTGAGGAATTAAGTTTTGGAGGAACAAAAAAACCTTTGTCCTAGGAAATATTTATCAACATAAAATGATACAGTGCAAACCATCAGCTGTATTGGGTGTTTCCACAAGAGCAAACTATCACATAGGCAGTCTGGTCTGTTTCATAATCACTTTAATCCAGCAAAAACACAGCAATTTGCTTCTCCTTTTCCTAGTCTGCTTGCTCCTCCCAAGGGCACTAGAACAAATGTTTAGGGACCAAATAGCGAATGGATTATTAAAGCTGAACTCTTATTTACAACTGCCAAGTACTAGCTCAGCGCTGATCACTTCTCTGATTCACCTCAAAACCACGTGAAGCCTTGTGCCAGGATAAATGAAAGACACTGGGCCAGAAGCAGGCAGCCAGGAGGGAGAGCAGCGTCAGACCAAAATGATCACGAGATCTCACCAGGAGTATCTGGAGCAGACTCTTCCTTTAGGTAAAGACAAAAAATTGCTACAAATTAGACTGTTTTGTTATTAGTCTAAGCCATACACCTGTGCGCACTTTTAGCAGCTTTCTGCCTGTCTGGGTTAGTAGAGCCAGCTCATAGCTGCAGCCTGCTTTCAAGAGACCAATGTATCTGGAAGTCTCAAATGCTCAGTATGACCACTGGAGAAAATGGGAAACTAGAAATCTTGTTTACAAGGTTAAGTGATATGGCAATCAGTTCAGTACAGTACCCTGCAACATCCAAATGACCTACATTAAAGCAAGCCAGGAACCCAAGCCTTGGAGAGGGGGGTGGCTGTTTCAGCATCCCTGAAATCCCTCCTGAGTCATCTTTTTTTTTTGTTTGTTTGTTTGCAAGAATCAGGAAAAGTTCTTAGCCAGGACCACAGAAAAAAAAAACAAAGCTATCCTATCCATCCAGATGAGCTATGAAGCAATTTCAGCAAGCAAGAATCACTGAACAGAGAAAACTTAAACAGGGGGCAAGCGATGCATACCTGTATGATGCTGGAAAAAAAAAATGTTAGTATTTCAATGAGATACATAGCAGTGATATGACTTTAATCTGGTGTCATGAAAGAATTAAGTCAAACACCTAAACCCAAGTTTGCAAGCCTCACAGATCCTTCCTGAAAAGTTAATCAACAGAAAATTTTAAAGTTATATGAGTAATTCCTCAGTATTTTAATCATCTTGGGTTTGTAACTTATTTAATAAAACTAACAAACTTAATGTACTCAAATATATCTTTAATAACAACTTATAATTCAATTTTGAGGTTTGTACCTTGGTAAAATCGTTTAATGCTTAAGCATTACTTTTTTCATAGCTAGCAATTTAAATAACGGTTAATGGAATCCCAGCTAAATACTAATACAATTGCCATACAACTATTTCACTGCTTTTCAGGAAGACGCTTCTGAAACCATCACCACCACTCCAAAAAATGTTTTGTGGAGTGCCTGCCTACAGGGCAGCCTTCTAGTGCCATTGTGTCATGCTGTACTCACCGTGGGGTAACCAGCAGCTAGGATCTTCACGCTACACAACACAGGACCCACTGCTACTTGTGAACAAATAAGCAAAACCATCATGTTTCTCTGATTGCTTGTGATTTCTTATAGTTTAATAAAAATTAAGATTATTTACGATTATATAACATGTTTATGTAATTATGTTTATGTAATTCACATATTCTACTATACTCAGAAATAACTTGCCCTAAACATTTAAGCCTACCCCATAGTTGCTGGGAAAAAGAAGAAAAAAGGAAAAAAAATCAGTAAAAAACAACAACAAAACAAACAGGAAAACAGACAAAAAAAGGTCTTAGCAAGTCTAAGTGCATTCCCCCTAAGCATGTGGAGTTTTCATTTTCTGAACAGACTAAATAGCCTGTGCCATAAATAGTTTCAGTTAAAAATGAGTGCAGCTTATGTAAGCATGTGGCAGTCATCATAAGTATTCTTACTGACAGCAATACAACAAACGATGGCAAATAAAGTACATAAACATGCTCTATTCAGAAAGTAGCATTTAGAAACTAACTCGAAATACCAGTAGGGTTTACTATAAACTACTACTAACAAATCTTAACATAAAACATTCATTCTCTGAATGAACAAGAGAATAGAATGATCACCAAAAAATATACCAATGTTCCTGCTCAAGCAAATTCATTCAGAGTAGCCCCAAAGAAATTTCTGACAGTCATGAGAGCACAGCTTTTACTGTAAGACACGTCTGTACTCTCTCAAATCTGTATTCTATTACATAACGAAAAAAAAAAAAAAAACAAGAAAAAGAGAAACTAGAATGTTAATTTCATAACTTTTTTCCCTCCTTAATCAAAGGCCATCATAAAAGCTTAGGCCTTTTTCTTCCCCTTGCCCTTCTTCTAGCACTCTGTATATTCTTACAAAAGCTTTACCTTTCAGACCTTTCAAAAACCATGAGACATTAGGACACTTCTTCAGACTTCTTTATAGAAAGAGGGACTAAAAGCATCACGTAGATTTTAACAGGAATCAATAGAGGGGAAAAAAGAAAAGAACTTTGGTGGGGTTTTTTGTTTATTTCATTTTAAATTGAATTCATGCAAGAATAGCTGCAACTTCTTTTGATCCTTTTCTGCCAGTTCCTTAACACTACCTCTCCCCCCCATCCAGTTCTTGCAATTATTAAGTCCATACAGAGTAATTTCCACACGGATTGTTTCAATGCGTCCAAGACCGGCAATAAAAAGAAAGTTTTCTCCCTCTACCTTAAAAAGTACGCAGAATGTTCTCTTTGAGAATGTATGGATTCCTTAAAATATGAGAGAAGCAGAAGCTCTTCTGCCATTTTTTCCATTGTTTCCAAGAGGAGAATCCTCCACCAGACACCTACCCAATAAAGCTTTCCTTTGACCTGCAGGCAGACATACATGAGAACAAACTGCACGACGGCTTCTGCAAACGAAAAGCCCAGGAGCTGTGTAGATACAAACAGAACAATGCAAGCTGCTGCCTCCCTGCCCCGATCACATCTTGGGTAACATATGCTCTTCGGAGACCTGTCATGCATTTTTGTTACAACTTTTACAGAAAGCAGTCTCAGTTAGGGAAAAGCAGCTTTCAAGCGACCGTGTGTTCCTCCAGAAATAGTACTGCTTGTCACAGTACTAGCAGTGTCTGTGTTGTTGGTTCTGCTGCCTTGCTGCCTAACAACAGCAAAGATCAGTGAAGATCCCTCGATGTCCATGTTAGTACAGGGAGATGACATCCACTTAAAACTAGACACCCAGGCTTGCTCTACAGAGTTGCTAGAAGAGAAGGTTTCTTTCCTGTATTTGGAAAACTTGATCAAGTTGTTCTTTACAGAAGCTGCTCATTCATCTCCCTCTCACAGACCCCTTCCTCCTAGATGAAGGAACTCTGTTTCAACACTTAACTTTGCTGACCCTTTATTTTTTTTTCTCTCTCTAAAATACAGTAGATGGTCTTTTCTAAAGACAGATAAAGAACCTGATCTGACTTAGGCCTCTTAGGCCTAATGCTCCCTTCAGCCTTGTTTAGCTCAACTCCCAAGCCTGAAAAAGGACTGGCAGTAGAACACTTAGCTGACTTGGAACTTCCTCTAAAGCAGAAGCAGCATTTACTGTATTTAGCAAGGGCTTCAAAAGCAAAGAGGTAGACTGCAGTTAAGAGGGTCTGTATTCTGACATTTTAAATTCATTGCACTGCAATAGATATGGCAGAAACAGTTACACCCTATTCCTTTAAACTGGATATTCCAACAAAAAAAAAAAAGAACAGGTTTGTTACAAAAAAAAAGCTCAAATAAACACAAAAGGAAGCTGGACATGAACAGAGAGAACTCACCACTGCTACCTGCTAGTGGCACAGGTACACACCGAAGACTAATGTCTTCAACACAGAAGCAAGAGAAAGTACAAAACCACATACATCACTCCAATGAATTACTCAGAAGCTCACAACACACGACCCATTTGTAGACTGACAGCGAGACCTGTTTTGAAATACCTGCACAAAAACACTGCTGCTCATACAGAAGGAATAGTAAGCAAACTTCTACAACCACATTTTTCACAATCCTGCTCTAGCAGCAAGAAACAAAGCAGAGCTCCAGACTACAATAACTGTTGCCCTACACTGTCCATTTGAAACTTAGTAGTGAGTTGCAAAACTCATGCCGACCTACAAAAGCATCAAAAGATCTCTTTTTAAAAATCTAAGTCTCATACAAGCGTTCTGAGTTCAGTTACAATACTTACTCAGCAATTTCAGGGTTAGTAAAGTCACATCTGTACACTATCAGACCACTTAGAAGCAACAACTTGATTTTGTACAAGTGGCACTCTTGTAGAATTACCCAGAAAATGAAGGTTGTTTTTTTTTTTTTTTTTTTTTACCACCTTCAAGTCAGCAGGGGGAAGGATAACATTTGACAGAGAAATGCTCGTTAGTATAAATTTATCCTATTAATATACTGTTTTGAACAAGTATGAAGGAACAGAGTAAAATTGTACCAAATGAACACTTTGTCTTATCTGGATATGTCACTTTTGACCTGATGTTAGCAGCGTTACAGTGAGAGTCACTACTCCATCAACACAATCTTAACGGTTTCGGAAAAGCAAAGCAGGCACATTTCAACAGCAATGCTCCACAAGTGACCTAGCACACAGCCCACTGCTTCTGCAAGCTGATCTTCAAGGACATCAACGGGAAAGGCAAATTTTAAGTTCCTTTCAGAACTTGCATAAAGTCTGGGTAAATAGAGAACCCCTTACACCTTTCCGAACTATTGCTGATGGCATGCCCAATACCAAAACCCAAGGCAGAACACAAATCCCTGACTCTTCCAAGTGTTAGCAGTAAGTGTCCAGGGCTTGAGTTAGCCACAGTGTACAAGCTCCCCACAAAACAGAAAGAATTATACTTGAGGATTTATATACTGCGTGACGAATGCAATCACATACAAAGAACAAAAGAAGCCTTTCACCAGCTATTTTCAATAGCCTATAATATTGTAAACCAGTAAAGATTTCTCAAACAGATGAGACTTTGGGCCAAAAAACTTTGAATACAACCAAGGAAGGGAAAAAGGAAAGCTTAAAGCTACAATCAGATTAAAATACTAGCAATGCTGCGGATCTCATGATCAAACTTGAACAGTCAACACTGAAAACATTTTAGAAAAGTATCCATACTTTTTTCTGCCATGACATCTGAGACAAATGCTGATAGGATTTTTTATTTTTTTTTTTTCCTAAAAGCATCCCTAACTCTACCATGATTTCACAGAAACTGATCCACTTTTCAAATTAATATACACTTTAGTGGACATATAATTTCATTGGAATGCAAGCATTTTATTAAGCACATCAAGTGCAGAACGTGACTGACTGCACGCAACCTGCTGAAAAGTGTGTTTTAAGAAAACATTCTTAACTATCCATCAGCAAGCCCACACGTAAGTAGCAAAACATCTATACTTAAGCTGTGATAGGCTACTGAACACTGCTATAGCACAATGACCTTTAACTCTAGTCTGTAGCTTCACTGTTCACTTACAAAGCCATCCTGCTTTATACAACCTCTGAAAAGAGAAAAAGGAGAAGTAACTTTCCTTATGATAGAGTTAGGTCACGGCAGAACCCAGTAACGCACTGAAGATGCTTTTAGAACACCACTGCTTTAAATTCAGGCCCTGAGAAAAAAGAAGCCTACCTGGAATCCAAGAACTATGGCTTCTTAAGAACACAGAGCTGTATATAACCTTAATGGAGATGAAATTCTTCACTTTTGTACTATATTGCTATGCTGGCTGTAATGAAGCAGCACTTGGAGGAGAACAGACATTTGAAGTAGTAATCAAGGGGATGCACGGACACTGAAGTGTTAGATCCGCTCTGACATGAAACTGAGCAACTGCATGTGATCTATCCTGTATAATTAATCTTTAAAAGGAGAAAAAGAACAAGAAAAAAAATGTTTCTTTCTATCTTGATCTGTATGGTTTATTAGCAACACTGTAATTTGTCTCACCATCTTATTGCATGCTGAATTTTGACAGATGTTTTCAGCTTCTCATGCCAATAAAAAGGCTTCAGTGATTCCTTTTCTAGTGGCTGTGCAGATGAGTCTCCTGGATACTAGTCCTACAGTGCCATCTTCGAAGCACTGACTGACACGGCACAGAAGTTGACACCAAACCCTCCACCTCATACAGAGTAGGAGGCCATAAAAGATACTCGGTACTACAGAACCTTCTGCAAGAACAATATCAGGTCTAACATCTTTTGTCTTAAGCTGGAGACAAATTTGTGACATATTATTAACATATCCAGTTTGAAAGCCTTTCACAAGGATAACCGAGTGATACTTTAAGGTTTGCCAGGATACAAGAACCTATTCTGGAAATGTTTTGAACTAACACCTTTGACATTTGCATAGAAGAAACTAAACAAGCATTTCTGAACTCTTATCTTCCCATGTGGAAGAATGCTTACATGTGCAAACTGCCACCATGACATCACCACACACTCAAACTCAACAATATGAGTCTTGGTCTTTCACAAGACAGCTAATGTCACCCTTCAGACAATATTTTATTCTATTATGCCTCTACAGAAATAAGTCTACAGAAAGTCTACATTATTATAGATAACTGAATGAAACTCCAACTTGTAAAAAAAAAAAAAAAAAAGACAGGTATCAGCAGAAAAGTTTGGCAGAGATTTGAAAGTAATCCCCCTAATATCAGTTTACAGTGCTAGGCAGCACTACCAGTTTCAAGTTTAGGGGGTGTCGTCCCTCCTACCCCCCCAATTTGTGTAAAAACAATAATAAGGACAGGAAAACACATTGCAAGAACACAAGTCACAGATATTTCTACCTTGTAACTCGAAACACTTGAATTCAAAAGTAGTCCAAAAGATGCTTATGAAGAAGTCTGAGGCTTTATACAAACTCTTAGTTTCACTCTCCATCTGTCACCTGTCTTTACACATACCAAGTAACAAAAGTAAGTCTGTCACTGTAGATACCTTTACTTACATTTATGCGTGCACAGATACTTACGTACACCTGCTTCAGCTCACAGTTGTGGAAAGAGACACACCGAGGGCAAAACATGTGCTGTAGTCAACTTGGATGACTAAGCAGGCATAATAGAAATATGCAACTCTGACCCCAACCAAGAATACTTTATACTTTTGCACACCATCCTTTGGGGCTACTTATGCTACTTAAAACTACATACAAAACAAATCATCACAGGATCAAAATGAGGAGAAAGCATCTACAGACTAGTACAACTGTACAAACATTCTTTCCTTTAAGTGCTACCTGATTTCTGAGAGGGGACAGAGACAAGCTATTACCCGATAACATTGAGAATCGCGTTAATGTATTCACTTGGAACAATTCAAAGGAATCATTTACCATTAGAAACTGCTACTCCTCTGCAACTCAGCGGATAGGTATCAGTACAGGCATATCATCAAAATCTGGTGGAAAAGGCAACCCATTTTCACAACACCTATTCATTTTATCTACTTCAAGATGATGACTAACAGAAAGAAAAAGGAGCCTCCATGAGATACACAAAACAAGAAAGAATGGACAGAGATATCACCATATCCTCTTTACATATATCTGCAGTCACCTATAGCAAAAGTTACAACACGAACCAGAAGAAAATATATCATAAAGTAGAGTGTGCATCCATCACCCTTATCCATCTCACTGTACCTAAACCAAAAGGCCTAAGACTAAAGGTAGACTTCTCTGATTTTATTACCCTTTACTAACGTGTGTAAAACTTGATACATTAACTGTCTTATGAGCGAACTGAGTCTGAATGTACACACTGATACAAGTTGTTAGATTATTCTTATGACTGCTACTCTCAACTGACACCATTCGCAGGCCAGGACAAAGGGCTGACTTTAACAAATGTTGTGAAATACTTTATTTTTAAGAATCCTGTTCCTCTCTCATTGCTAAGAGGAAATGAATTTAACATATTTCATATAAAAAGAATTGTTAGCAGAAAATATACTTGACAAGGGGCAGGGGAAAGCAGTGCTCTTCCCACAAGTCTGAAGACCAAACTAAAGCTACCAGAAGAGTTATGGACCTTGGCCCACACAGGCTCTACCTGCAATTTTAAGAGTTCTTTTATGCTTTGCCTTCTGAAAACAGAACTGACCAACCATTCTGTGATTCTAAGCGGACCTCTTACAGAACACGAGCCTACAAACAATCAGTTCCCAATTTCAGTAACAGTGAACAGCAGCACTCAAGATACCAGACACCTCTCAGTGCACCACCAGGAATGGTCAGCCTATCCACTCGCAGTATTTATTTGGAATGGACAAAGAAGGGAAGAGGGTAACTGCTGTAGAACATCATGTTGACAAACTGTAATGTTCAGTAACTATAAAAGCAATGGAAAAAAACATTAGAAATAGCCAACTTTCTAGCTAATTTTCAAAGTCAGAATCAATACAATAAATATTAATCATTACTAATGGCATCTTGAAATTAATTAAGCCTTCAAAGACGCCTATGTCCATGCATATCTATCTGAGCAGAGCGTCTTGCTTTACAGTTTGCATCACCTTGCAGCGCAGCACACCTAGGCCATACTATTTTTTGGTTGACAGGGACTCTCCCTCAAGCTCCAAAGCGCAGTTGCTCCCAGACCATTTGAGAAACTGCCTTTCCTCGCCTTGTTTTCTCCTTGCTGAAGCAGGGGAAAGAACTGCCAATGCCAGATCACAAGTCACGTCTGAACGGGGGTGAAACGCACTAACCGCAGGGCCAAACACCTAGCAGGGGTATAACACCAAGGCATACGGTAGCATCTGCCTAGCATACCCAGATATAACGATAAAGCAACCCCACACAAACCGGGCTGTTTTCCCCCCAGCAGCCCCCACAACCGGCAGGACCTGCCCTCAGGACAGGAGCCCGGGCAGAGCACACCTACGGCCTTGATACCTTTGAGGCCCTCCCACCCCCAGCAGCACCACGGCGGCTGCTCCCCCTTCCCTTCCCTTCCCTTCCCTTCCCTTCCCTTCCCTTCCCTTCCCTTCCCTTCCCTTCCCTTCCCTTCCCTTCCCTTCCCATGGCGGACCGGCCCCCCCAGGACCCCCGGGGAGGTCTCCAAGCCCCGAGTTTTGCCCTCCCCCTTCCCTCACAGGCCGCGTTCCCCCCCTCCCCAAGGCCGGGGACGACCCCCCCCTACTCCCGGTGCGCCCCCCGGCCCCGCCGCCCCTCACCGTGCTGCGCTGGGGGCTCGGCTCCGCCGCCGCCGGCCGCATGCCCGGCCCCTGGGCGCCCCGCCGGGCCTCCGCCACGGCGGCCGTTGGAAGTGGGGGGGGGGCGGCACGCGCCGGCCGTTGGAGGCGGCTGGGGGGGGGGGGGGGGGGCGCGCTCCGGGTCTCCGCGGGGGGTGGGGGGGGGTGGGTGGGAAGGTACGGGGGAAGGGGGGGGCCTGGAGCGCGGCCGCGAAGCGCTTCCGGGCTGCGGGCGGCGCCGCACGCTCAGTGCGCGGCGCTGAGGCCGCGAGACGAGGGGAGGGGCCCGGCCTGCGCCCGCCCGGCTCCGGCATGGCGCCCGGCATCGCGAGAGCGGGAGGGGCGGGGCGGGGTGGCGGGCGGCTGAAAAAAAAAAGAAGGCTGTGGAGCTGGGGAGACCTCATCGAAAACAAATAGTTAAAGCGAGAGACCTCTAAGGTCGTCTGGTCCAACCATCGCCTTACTACCAATGCCACTCACTAAACCACGTCCCTAAGCACCAGGTCCAACCTTTCCTTGAACACCCCCAGGGACGGTGACTCCACCACCTCCCTGAACAACCCATTCCAATGCCTGACTGCTCTTTCTGAGAAGAAATGTCTCCTCATTTCCAACCTAAACCTCCCCTGGAGCAACTTGAGGCCATTCCCTCTAGTCCTGTCACTAGTTATCTGCGAGAAGAGGCTGACCCCCAGCTCCCCACACCTTCCTTTCAGGCAGTTGCAGAGAGCAATAAGGTCTCCCGAGCCTCCTCTTCTCCAGACTAAACAACCCCAGTTCCCTCAGACGCTCCTCACAGAACTTGTGCTCCAGGCGCTTCACCAGCTTCGTAGCCCTTCTCTGGACACGTTCCAGGGCCTCAATGTCCTCCTTGTACTGAGGGGCCCAAAGCGGAACATAGTACTCAAGGCGCAGCCTCACCAGAGCAGAGTGCAGGGGAACGGCTTTCTCCAAAAAAAGAGGTTTTGGGAACCCGGTGCCGGTTCCTCACGTGGCTGGAGGCTGTGTGAGGGGCGGCCTTGGCACCCTCCACTTTCCATTCTCAGAAACTTCCTCATGAGCGTGTTTAAAATCAGTGCCTGCTCCACGCGGTCACCAAAACATTGGGCATCGTTTTGTGAATACCACCAGCAATAAGCTGTGTGGACACAACAGCTGTATTACAGTTCTGAATACATTTCTTAATAATTCTTCCATGTAACAGGGGATACATGTTAGTATAAAAATGCCCATGCCCTGTGCTCCTGCCCGAAACTCATGTCACCCTCTGCTGTTGTGAGCAGCGGTTCTGCATCCCTCTGCTCTGAGAACAGGCTTCAGGCAGCTGTGACTGATGGATGGACTTTTCATTGACGTCAGTGGAGCCTGAAATCTCTGTTCAGGCAGAGCACTGCAGATGGTTTAGTGGGTGTACGCTTATTTTTTCATCCGTAAACTGGGCCTTAGTTTGAGATTATGTTTCGTTTGTGTGCCTGTGTAAGCTGGTCTAACATGCCTGCTTCTGAATGATAAAGATCGATAAATATAAAAACCATGATTTGCAGTTTTTTTTTCTCCTTCAAATGTTTTTATTTAGTTAGTTAGCATCTCTCTTATATAGTCCTTTCTCTTACTTATCACCATTCATCAGAGCCACAGAACGTCACTGCGCTGAAATTACTCAGAGCAGATGCAGAGCTCCTGTAACCACCTTCTACCTCGCTGGTAAAAATCTGGGGAGTGCAGGGTGAAGCGGTGAAAGGAGGCGGCATGCATCTTGTATTGTCATTACCGACTGTTCACGTCATCTTCCTTAGGCTGAGGCCTTGGCTCCTGTGTCAGAGATTGTGTAAAGTTAATTAAGGAATTCCTGTATTCTAATCCCTACATCGGAAGCCAGCCAAGCCTGACTAGTGTTTTTGGAGAGACGAGATGCAAAACCAGAAGGAAACAAGATCTCAGTGCAACAGTGCTGTTATCTAACAGAGATCAGTTCTTATCCTATGTTTGAAACTATTATCAAAATCCTAAAGTGCACATTCCTCAGCAAAAATGCATAATTTCTAAGTATAAATTGGTGCTTTTGGACCTAATTAATAGCACTAGAAGGTCTATCCGGTCTCTTTCTTGATATGTAAGAAAAAACCCTGTGCATAGCTGTTGATCCTTGATGAGAGTCTTTGTGCCCCTGCACTGACCCTTCTTTGTTCAGCACTTTTTGTGTTGTCCAGCTCCTGCCTTGATTCGTCCTGTCATTTGTTGCTTCCAGATTCTTCAGATCCACATCTGAATCAAACGTTTTCGCTACTGTTCCTTACTGTCTGTCTGTAAGCTCCCTGTACTACAGCTCCCGGGCATCTTGTTTCGCCTAGCCACTGTATAATCATAAGACTAAGCTCCACAGCTCCCTTTCAGTTTAGCAGCCACCAGTCCTTTATAATTGTTAGGAAATGATGATTTTCCTCTGCAATGGACTGTAATGGAAGACATCCATTAGCAAGTGCTTCGTTTATGTTCACATGTGTCACTTTCAAAGCAGTTTTCCAACAGAATTGCAGAGACTTGGTATCGTGTTTTTAATCTGCCTTTAGCTGTTCATAGATTTGATGGTGGAATTGTACTTCCAGGAAATAAATCAGCTTTGAAAGTTCACAATTAATCATAATAATAGCCATAAGGATTTTTTCTTAAATTCTTGAGCAAAGCACTGGCTCTGCTTAAGGATTTAGGGAAAAATCCTTATGGCTACTAGGTACCTGGTAACCCAAGAAATCAAAGATTGTATGTGTTTTAGCTTTGCTGAACACACCTCTCAAAGTAGTTCATTTTATTGCTGATCCATTTCTTCTGTTTCCTGTTATCCGTGTGACAACTGATTATATGAAAAAGTAATATTAGGAAAGTATTTAATGTATTTTTAGCTACTTCTAATGGGATTTAGCAGCTGGAAACAAGGAGAGCTGGCACTGAGTAATCAGGGCAGTTCTTAGACAGCTGTGTGGGAACCAGTGCATCAGTGCGCTGAAATACATCACCATCCAAAAAATGCAGTATACGAGATGAAAATTTTGAAAAATAGACCTTGATTCTTGCTGCTAAAACAGTAACTCAAAGTAGAATTGAATTCATTGTTAAATCCAGTTCTATAATAACTTGTAGATGAAAATGCACCTGGGCTTTACGGTGTTTTTTGTTTGTTTGTTTTGTTTTTTAATTTAATGCTTGTGGCATTTATTACTATAATCTTTGAAAAGCCTCAGGTTGGGATTTAAATTCTATGCTACATTCATTTTAAGCAGAACAAAAATATAGTTAGTTCTGCTCCCCTTTCCTTTTTATGAACAGAAATCTGAGAGATACCTTTTCCTATTTTGGAAGAAAGCAATTTTCTGCATGTTTGTGCCTAAGAATTGCAGCCAGAAAAATATCTTGATAAAATGTACCTCTAGTATTCCATATTTTTCTGTCTGAATAGTTCCTCTGCTGAATTAGTTCCATTTACAAATCAAGAGAGTGATTTTTCAATGTAAGCGCTATAAACTGACTCTTGGTTCTAAAAAGTCAAAGCAAGTTCTTTCTCCCTGTTAAACTGTGGTTAGTAACATATATGTTCTCACTGAAATATGCTGATATATAATGGATTTATTTGTTGATGCATAAATAGAACGAACCTTAAATACATTTGTCATAGTTTTAGTTACAAAAAGAAATAACATTTTCTGTCTTTGTAGGCACAGAAGTAGACCTCACTATGGAAATGGGCAAGAAGGTGTGTAAGGAGTATGGAGCTACTGTTTTTGGTATCGTTGGCTTGGGATGAAGTCTAAGCAGAGTAATCTGTAGGCCTGAAATAATACCTTGTATACTAGAAGTAATCCTGCTGACCCCTGGGACAGTTTACTTGCATGCATACAGTTACAGACTTAAGGGACTAAACAAAATAATTTAGCTGGAAGCCTGTAGAAAGAGAGCTCAGAATGGAGGACATCCATTATATAATAATTCTAATTCAGCCTACGGAATTAAATAGAAAATTATAGTCCTGATATGTCATTTAGTTCACAAACCATCTAGCTATTCTGTAATAAATCCCACATCATAGGTTTGTAAGATCACCTCACTTCTCCATCTTTCCTTACGTTTTAAGGAATGTATCCTCATCTAAAGGTGAATTCTATTCCCTGAAAACACATGTAGAACAAAATTCATCTGCTAGGTTTCAAATTGAATTAAAACTTTTTGGACCTATGCATCACCCTTTGTACTTTCTCTTTTGCAATAACACTGTTTTGACTTCGCTAGGTACTCTGGTTGCTTTTCCTTTTCAAATTTGTGTCAGCCATGTGATCCTGAAAGAACAATATAAAATGTTTATTGTTTTAACAGTGATACGGGATCAAGAATTTCATTGCAAACAAAGATATCATGGAGTTTGAGTAAACACAGCAACACTATAGTTGAGGAATCAAAATCTGTGAGAAAGACGGGAGAGATTGATAAGAGCACTCAAAAATTGCATTACTTTGTCTTAAGTTGGACTGTGGACTTTTTTTCTACCTTAATAAGTGCAAATCCAAGCCACTGTCATTTGTTACACCCTCTGAAGGGCTGACTAACGCTGCTGGGTGAAACTGTTGGTGCATGGGCAAATGGGCGTGTGTCCAATAGACGAGAAGGGGTTATGCCTCCTTACGATCTTTTCTGTCTCTCTTCTCCACTTTTAAAGTACAACACTAGGTCACAATTGCATACACGCTGGAAAGTTTTCAAGGCATCTCGGTATTCTCAAGCACTGTGACTGATTACCCAGGACAGCTAGCAAGCCGGGACAGAGCTCTGCCGCTGTTTTGAGAACGGTCTTTTGTCGCAGGGTACAGCAGCAACAGTGCAGAGAGAATTAGAGCTAGTGCCAGGACGCACCTTAGAGTTGGCTTGCATTCTTGTCTAAGAAAAGCTGCAGCACAGCCCCCATTTTTCTCTTTGCAATTTCCATAATGAGTTTGTACTGTTTTACAAATTTCTAGCCTGTGGCTTGCAAGTAGATTCTACAGAAATGCAGCTTCTCTGTAAGTATGCTCAAATACACATGGAAGTTTCAAGGCTTCCTTTATACAGTCTTCTACAACAGCTGCAGTTCTGGCATGGTCACTGTCGTGAGAACTGGTTGGTGCTGAAACACTGAAGAATCAAGCCAATAAAATATATAAAGTCAGTGTTGCGGCATAGGTGTTTTCTGGGTATTTGAATGGGATATAATGTGAAAAAAGCGGAGAGGTGTTTGCATATATGCCTTCACAATCGTTCATTTATTTATGTTAGGCTTAAACAATGCACTTCAAAGAGGATTTGTGATATTTTTTCTAAAGCTACAAAAGGATATACTTATCCTTTGGGTGACACACAATTAATTCCTTTAGAGGTATTTTTGATTGCAATTAACTTTGGTGCTCTGTTCAGTTCCAGTTTTGAAACACGTGGAGTTCCCACTGTAGTAGCAGGAATTTAAACTGATGTCATTTGCTCCTTCTGTGCCAGTGCTATTGTGTAGGACTACAGTATCCTATAAATTTAGCTCTCCTTTCTTATCTTAGATGTGGTTGTACTTTTGCAGTGGACACAATGACTGTTGCATAAGTCCATTTTATCATTTATTATCTATTTGCACTATATAGATACACCTAGGTTGGTGAGTAAGCGATATGTAAAAATTGCTAGTAAAGGATTTTGAAATTCTTACAGATAAAAGATACATTATTAAATTACCATGATAGAAGATTGCATGTGCATTTCTTAATTTAGGATGATTTGGTGGATTGCAGGCCATTCAACCTGGGAGTAACATTTTTGCTGTGATCTGGTTGTGTCAGAGAGGTATTTCCAGTTCCCGTGTTTTTCACTGAGGTGTGACATTTGAAACACAGCTAGTACTTTTGAATTGCACTGACTGCTTGTCTAAACTCATCATCACATCCTGTCAGTGGCCCAGTCATTGCTCAATGCCAGTTTATCTGGTGAACAAAACATGGACAGATAGCAGATTACCACATCATATCAGATATGGTTGATAGTAAGTGCAGTCAGAGTGATTGGGTCAGAAAAACCCAACTGTAGAAATGAAATACCAGTCATAGAATCATAGAATCATTCAGGTTGGAAAAGACCTCTAAGATCATCTGGTCCAACCTTTAACCTTGTACTGAAGTCCACCACTAAACCATCCTACTAAGTTCTGCATCTACAAGTTTCTTGAAGACCCCCAGGGATGGTGACTCAACCACTTCCCAGGACAGCCTACTCCAATGCCACACAACCCTTTCGGTAAAGAAATTTCTCCTAATATCCAACCTAAACCTCCTCTGGTGAAACCTGAGGCCATTTCCCCTCGTCTTATCACTCGGCGCCTGAGAGAAGAGCTCGACCCCCACCTCGCTATAGCCTCCTTTAAGGTAATTGTAGAACACAATAAGGTCTCCCCTGAGCCTCCTTTTCTCTAGGCTAAATAACCACAGTTCCCTCAGCCACTTGTCATAAGACTTGTTCTCTAGACCCTTCACCAGCTTTGTTGCCCTTCTCTGGACATGCTCCAGCACCTCAATGTCTTTTTCGTAGTGAGGGGCCCAAAACAGAACACAGTATTCGAGTTGCAGCCTCACCAGAGCAAAGTACAGAGAACAATCACTTCCCGAGCCCTGCTGGCCACACTGTTTCTTATGCAAGCCAGGATGCTGTTGGCATTCTTGGCCACCTGAGCACACTGCTGGCTCATATTCAGCTGGCTATTGACCAATACCCCCAGGTCCCTTTTGGACGGACAGCTTCCAGCCACTATTCCCCAGCATGTAGCATTGCATGGGGTTGTTGTGCCCCAAGTGCAGGACCCAGAACTTAGCCTTGTTGAACTTCATACAGGTGGCCATGGCTCATCAGTCCAGCTTATGCAGATCTCTCTGCTGAGCCCTCCTACCTTGAACAGATCTACACTCATGCGTAACTTGGTGTTGTCTGCAAACTTACTGAGGGTGCACTCAATCCCCTGGTCCAGATCATTGATAAAGATATTGAAGAGAACTGGCCCTGCTACTGAGCCCCGGAGGACACCACCAGTGAGCGGCCTCCAGCTGGATTTAGCTCCATTCACCAAAACTCCTTGGGCCCAACCACCCAGCCAGTTTTTAACCCAACATGCCTTGAGCAGCCAGCTTCTCGAGGAGAATGCTGTGGGAAATAGTGTCAAAAGCTTTACTGAGGTCTAGGTAGACCACATCCACAGTCTTTCCCTCATCCACAGAGCACGTCACCTTGTGGTAGAAGATCAGGTTTGTCAAGCAGGACCTGCCTTTTATAAATCCATGCTGACTGGGCCCAATCACCTGGTTGTCCTGTAAGTGCTGCATGATGGCACTCGAGATAATCTGCTCCGTGAGCTTCTCTGGCACTGAGGTCAGACTGACAGGCCTGTAGTTTCCCGGATCCTCCTTCTGGCTCTTCTTGTAGATGGGCATCACATTTGCTAGTTGCCAGATGACTGGGGCCTCCCCTGGTAGCCAGGACTGCTGATAAATGATGGAGTCCTTATAGGAATGCATAAGTTCTGTGTAACATACGTGCAACTGCCTGACAGTCGAGTGTTTCTTATGTTCTTTCCTTCTTACTTTCCTATGCGTATCTGTCAGGCAAGAGAGACCTAAGGGGTGTCAGAGCTGCGTGTTTTGTTCCAGAGGGGAGGAGCAGTGTGCTCAGGCTCTGATGCAAATGCTTCCTTTTGATATCTGTTGTTATATTCCCGGAAAGATACACAGTTATAATAGAAAATGATTTTTGAACCATACTCAAAAATACTATAGAAAGTTGCAACCATGCTGCAGAATAAGAGTAAAAATGTAAGTATTTACATGAGGTTTGGGGGATTTCCTACTCATATATCATATGTCTGGTTCTGTGATTGCTTGATTGTGTTTTACAGTCTGCTGTGGAATGTGTTGGCTTCGTCTCTACTAAAATATTTTAGGACAGCAGCAAGAATGCATTGGGAGGTCATTAGATGTCCAGAAAATACTTTCAACATTCCATCTATTGAGCTGGCACTTGCAGTAACTTTAAAAAGCAAATTAAAATGATCGGGCACAACCAAACCAGCTTTAATCTCTCTAGCATGCAATTTAGCAGTCATAAAAACATATTACTACAGGCTTCGGTGAGGGTTTACAAGCATCATCTATGCATGCATGCCGGATTTCGTGAGGTTTGTACAGCCCATGACAAAGTGCGTGCTGCTGTGTCTGCGTTACTCCTGTTGCTGATTCTGACTAGATTAAAGCTCATGTGAGTGTTGCCAACTGCAGTGCTGCCAGCTGTGTGGTAGAGACATCCACACAGAGGCTGCAGAGGTGTCAGTGCATAGTAGGGGTCAGCAGCCAGAGATGAATGTAATTTATGTCCTGCGTGTGCCGCTAGGTAATATGGAGGATTTGTCTCAAGTCACTGGACAAAGCGTTTAACTTCTTGGAGCTTGCAAAGGACACTTCAAGGTAGATCCCTGTAACTGAACAGTTAAAATTTCATGAACGTTGGTTTTAGTTCATGATTACCTTTCTAGTACTGAGAACCACCTTACAGCCAGAGTAGTTGCATAAGTCGGTAGGACTGCTTGTAGAGGAGGGCTGAGGTTCTAGAATACTGGTAGTTCGGGAAGAGTTAAGACATTTTTAAAGATCTCGGCTTGTGGTGTAACATTTTATTGAAATAGTTCTCTTGGTTTTGCATAAACTAACACTTAACTCTGAAGACATCTGTGACTGTGTTCCCTGTTCCAATCTCCCACCTCAGGAGAATAATCAGTAAAGCACTAAGCTCCCAGCAGCCTGTGACATCTGTGGATGTTGTAAAAGTCTAATGATAATCTGAGGTAAGAGCAGGGCATGAGACAGCATTGGTGGTTCTTAAGGACTGCACACAACATGATCTCTGTGCTTATAGCACTATTTCCTTCTGCAGCTTTGGCATTGCAGACTGGTATGTGCCAGTGGGAGTTTGCAGAGTCATTTGCAACCTTGCCATGCAGAGCTGAAAGCACGTAGCTTCTATTTGTCGAAGTTATGCCAGGTCATACGTTGTGTTTGACTTGTTAGCAAACTTGCTTGCTGAGTTGTGTTCCTTTCCAAGTGGGACGTCTTTCATCTCCAGCTGGCAGAAAAGCATCCTCGCTTTCTTCCTGATAATGGATCAGTAGCAGCAGATGTTTCCACCACTTCCAATATGGTTTACCCTGATTGAAGTGAAAGGTGAAGACTGCCGATGCAAAAACCATCTCCATTTCTTACGTCCATCTCTTGGCTGAGGTCCTTTCTCTAGCTGCTACACATTCCTCAGTCATAATCTCAAAGCTCTTAATGAATCAAGCATCTATGATACTGCTTTGATCAATGGACCACTGTTTGTTTTGGAAAAGCTGGTTACAGGACGTGATATAAAGAATATTAAAGATGTAAACACACACCGCTGTCACAATTTTTTCACTAAGACACTCATAATAAAAATATTCATCTCCTTCCTCTCTCTAAAACAAAACACTCCTCAAACTTAGTAGGCCATTTTCCCCCTTAATGAAAGGAAGTAAAATCTCTGAAGACAGGGAAGAATTTATTGCTACTGGTTTTGTATGGCAGACTCAAATTTTATAGAATTGGGGAACTATTCTAAAATACATAGCTTAGATGCAAACGTAGTGTACTATTCAAGGTTGTCACAGTCCAGCCTTGTGTAGTTTTCTCTACATAGGCTATCAGAGTGTAGAAACTGGTTCTGATTAATCTTCTGTCAGGTATTCCAGGAATAAGAGCAAGCAAAAGAAAGGAAAGAAATCTGTAACAATTCTGTTGAGTTGTATAACCAGGTAAAATTAAGGTGGATAGTTTCCTTCAGTCCAGTGGTTTGAAAAACTAAGCAAAGTTCACAGGGGGAAAAGAAAGAATGAATGTTGAGTATCACAGAGATATAATTCATGAAACTAATACCTTTTAAATAACCTTTTAATCTGACATGCAACTTTCCACTGGAGAAATGGAATGTCCTTTCCAAGCAATATATTTTCCCTTGTGTCAAAGTCTGTGCCAGCACAATAGTAAACAGAGTGAATGCAAATTAAAATGGTGAAAATGTTTGTTATTGCATTGCAATTAATAGAAAAGAGAAAGTGATTTCTCTGTATTTCAGAGAAATAATATCAGGAGAGTAAGTGAAACAGTAAATAAATTAGAGTAAATATTTCACTTGTTATTAATGATAGTGATGCTGTAAGAAATCACATTTTTCAACCCCTCCCTAGAATTGTTTTCTTTGTATAATTTTAATTTTTTGTAAAAAGAAGTGGCTATTTATTTCCAAACACAGAGAGCTCTGTATTGTTAACATTAATTGCCACAAGGGAGCCACATGATTCTTTATTGCAATGAAACACAAAAGGATGATCTTGACACGGGTTACATTTTTCACATTAGACGGTGGCTGATGGAACCACCATTGAAGACTTGTGATTTAAAAGGTATAGAAAGTCACTTTTCTGTCTACCTTGTACCCAAGAAAATGTTTTGTTTGTTTTTAGGCTACTTACCCCTTTGAAAATGCACCTCTGGTGATATAATAGCTGGAATTATGCTCTTCACCTTTGTTAACAGGGACCCCACTCCAAAACTGTCACCCGAGTCATCAGGCTATACTTGGTCTGGTTTCGAGAGAGGAACATTCAGTTTTACAGTAATTGGAAAGTACAGTCCAGTTTAAAGAAACTTATATATATTCTATAAGAAATATATTCCAAGGGAAAAAAATTCCAAGGAGGATAAATAAGCAAAGGTTTACAATTAAAAAATAAAAACAAAAAATCTGAAGGGAGAACAACCGAGCTGCAACCTATATATTTACAATGGGAAATTTTGAAAACTGACCATATTTATTAGATCTCATACAAAGGTTCCTAAATAGCTGCTTCTCAAAATTGCCTTTCAAATCTCACAGAGAGACTAATATTTGTTAACATTCAAGTCAAGGCAAAATTATTTGCACTTACTTTGGCCCAGAAGCTAATCCTCATGCATCATTTGCATGGGAAGGCAGCCAGATTCAAAGTGCAGACAAAACTGCACTCGTATCCCCGGAGCGGAGGCTTTGCAGGACTCCTGGCCCCATGCCTCTCTTAGCAACACCATAAATCTTCTGGGACCCATCAGCAGATGGGAGGCTGAGGCTGATTTTTACCTCTTCTGTTTCCTATCTCATCCCAGTCTTGTGGCCAGAAGATGCGCCTGCCAAGGTATACAGAGAGGGAGCTGGGACAGTTCCAGGAGAGAATTTGTCCTATTGAATTCTGTCAGCCCTGTGGCTTCACTCAGACTTTGCTACTGGAGTCAATAAGCTTGCAATGACTTGGAAAAACTGTGTGTTGTTCCATTCTGTCTAAGGGTGAGGCAGGTTTGGCGACAATAATCAAACCAGCATTTGTTATTTTTATTTTTTAGGAAACTACAGAAAAATATGCGGTCTCCAGAGTTTAACTCTTAAAACTGTCACCTCCAGTTTTATTTTTAGATTTTTAAGGAGCACATTTATACAAAACATAGCTCGAAGATTTCCCACAGAGCTGGTGTACATAGGCTCTGACTTTTGGTATCTGAGAAGAGAATCAAAAGCAAGACACACTGAGAATAAACATGCATACCTTTCTTCCTAATTTTTTTCTGGGCTTTCTCTTCTATGCCTGATGACAATGTGCAAATTTGCCACATGGTTTTTAGTTGTCAATGACAGGATCATAGAAGCATCATAGAATGGCTTGGGTTGGAAGGGGCCTTCAGGATCATCCAGTTCCAACCCCCCTGCCATATACAGGGATGCCACCCACTAGATCAGGTTGCCCACGGCCCCATCCAGCCTGGCCTTGAACACCTCCAGGGGTGGGGCATCCACAGCTTCTCTGGGCAACCTGTTCCAGTGCCTCACCACCTTCTGAGTGAAGAATTCAGAGATGACTGTACTGTTAATTTCCATTTCAGTTCTCTCAGGAACAGTTGTCATCAGGCTGAGAGTCTAGATTTTACTAGGTAGCAGGCTCGCTTTTACTAGATTTATCTAGATTTTACTATGGCAGGCAAATGCCCCTGAAACTGAGTGACCACACAGGATCTCTTACAAGAGCAATATGCTCATTGAAGATTATTAATTGACCAAAACAGCGGCATCTTTCCAGGACAAGCTTACCAGAGGCTGATTTATTTGAAGTTTGATTACATGTAGCCTAAGAACAGGAAAAGTCTCTATAACGAGCTCTGTGTAGGTTAGTGGCCTTTCACCATCATGCGTGCAGTACAGCAACCTGGAGTCCTACCTGAAATGAAGGCTTTGTCAGCTCAGTTTAGGTGTGTGTTTGCTGGATAAGCTCTGTCATTAAAATTGTCTAGTATTGTCTAGTACCTTCTTTCCATATATGTACCTTTCTCCAAACTCTTTTTTTTTTTTTTTTTTTTGTCAGAATTATGTCTTCATATGTCTCCTCTTTGGCCGTGCTACGCTATCACCACGGTGTAGGAAGCACCACTCCTGGGCACTGCTGGTCCCACATGGTCCTGGCTGGTGTCAGTGAGCCTGAGCCTCTCACTAGGTTTGTAGGTTTGTTAGATCCCAGTTCTGTTTGTTCTGCAACTATTTCTAAGATAAATATAGCGATTTAATAATGCTGTGGAATAATTCTGTGTCCTTACACTGCCATGCGTCTGCATGTAAGCACTTGTTACCTTGAATCATACTGAATAATTTATAACCACAAAGGGCAGGGTTAAACTGTGTGTAGGGCACACACACACACACACACACACTCTGAGCTGAAATTGTAGAATTTCATAGCCACTGCACACTGGCAACAATAACTGCATGGGCTGATTTTCTTTGAGCAGTGTGTCAGTCGCCTGCCTCAGTTACATACTCTGCAATTTCAGTGATACCAGAGCATTTGCAATATACGTCGCCAGGTCCTGAATTCGGCCTATAAATTGGGAGGCAGTTCAAGTTTTCTCATACACGTGATTTTTTCAGTACAGTTAAAATGTAGCTCTGTTGAGAGATTTTCTCATGAAGATGCAAAACACCTTTATTTTGCTCTCCAAGTGTTCATTTAAAACAGATAATTTAGCTCATATACTGCAATTACTTCCTGAACAATAAACAGCAGTAAAATAGTTCCTAACAGATCTCCTATTCGCTCATCCTCCCCTAAGTATTTTAAGTAGATAATTAACACTGGGTAATTAGAAGCATCTTTAGTCTGTGTAATTGTACAGCCTGTAATTTTTCATAGTAATTTGATTCATTTTATCTAAAGTTGTTCAACACATATCTTTGTAACAATTTAATTTGCATGCCTAGTTGGTACCTCCTTCCCTCGGTTGCCGTCATTCTCTGAGATGCTCAATTAGTCACATAGGGCTAAACAGATAGATTCAAGCAGATTCACAGCTTTATTTACGTTCTCTTTCCTCAATGCAATCCTTTACAGGACTTAGAAAATGTGCTATCCTTAGGGCTCAACCTGCAGTGCGGCAGCATAGCCCTCAGCTTATAGATAGCACACCAGAGGGGAGCAATTACATGGACAATACTTTGCATCGCAGGGAAGCAAGTGTCATGAGAAGGGAGTGATCTGCTAGCTGTATGCATCTTTTCCCACAGCTTTACAGAAAACACAGGGTGCAGCTCTCCCCACCGTGGGCTTCTGTATGTTCTCTGAGAACTCGCTTCCACTGTGGGGCAGCAGTGGTGGTGCTGCATCAATCTGAAACAGAGGGCAGGCTTGGCTTGGCAGTACTGACTTCAAAGGAACAAGCAGCCACTATACTCAAGCATGCACATAAGTGTTAAGTGAAAAAAAAAATGCAGTTTGGTCATTGCCATGAAACAAAGTTTTACATGTAAGCTATTTAGAAATTAGCACCCATTTTTTCATACAATTGTAAGGTGAACACAGGCAAAAAGTTTTTACATTAGCATATTTATATTGTTGCTGGCTTCATTTTTTCTTTTTAATGAATATTCTTGGCAAGAATGATTTCCTAAGTGACCATCAGCTTGGTTAGCAATTCAAATTCGAATCATGTAGAACAATGGCCATATTCTGTATTTCGTCTTGCAGGAGGCTTCAGCAGAGAGTAAGGTGGACAAAAGTAATTTCATGCTGTCTCTGTGCTGTCTGAATTCTGGGCTTGATTGGGTCTGTATGCTTCAGGTCAAAAAGCTCATGGGTTTAAAGTCATAACTGTATAAAATTCAAGGTCCGTGTAAGAAGAAATAAAACTCAGCAAAGCTTGGCACTAATGTAAAATGTTTTTGTGATGGGGTCAAAATCACTTTGGGTTATATTTTTGATAACTCATTGAGGTGAACTGTGCTGCCCTGAAGGGGAGAAAAGGCCATTCATGCCTGGGAAAAGAAAACTGTTCCTGCCACAACTCTCTGAAAATGTCTTATTCACCTCCTGGCACAGGAGACAATTCCCCATGCCTTTGAAGCTGACTGATCATTGCAGCAAACCTTATTCTTCCTGTCTCCACTCAATTTTTCTGTCCTAGGTTAAAAGTTGTACCTTTTCTTTGACCTGTGGTCATTTTCTCTCTGCTTTGGGGGATCGGTGAATTTAGTTTTCTCTTCTGTTAGGTTGTGAAGTGTTTGTATCTTTCTTCAGTAACATAATTACATCTTTTTTGAGTTCATCTGTCACATTATTTCCTACACACACATTTCTTTCCATGTTCTTTCTAATCCACCACAGCTGAATGACCAAAAACTAGAAGTACCTGTCAAGGTGTTGAAGAGGATTAAGAGGAACAGTAGCCAAGAAATAAGCCAGGTTTCCAGTGAATAGGAAAAGGCTGAAATGCCAGTCTGAATACATTGTCAGAAAGAGACGTTGTCAGAGAGGTTATTTTAAAATCTTGTTTAAGTGTGTGTATGGAGGAAGGATTGGTTTTTGCTTATTTGTCATCTCCAAGAGTCTCTTAGCAACTAGATTCCCTTATTTTGACTTATAACAGCTTATAACTATTCTGACAAATAGAAAGATTGGAATAATAATAATAATAAATGTTAGGTTCTCCTTTATAGTGCATTTCATCCACACAAAAGAGGTCATTTGGCCACAAACTGTAAGCCCTAAGGCTACCTTTGACCAGTTTTGTAAGAAATTTGTGTCAAGGGCAAGATGCAGCACCAGTACATAGTTTCTTTGTCTTTCTCTTTCATTTGAGAAATTTTCAGATGGTAGAGATCCAACAAAAGGGGAGTATCATTTGCTAAAAGATAAATGCAAATAGCTGAAATGTGCATTTTCCCAACCCAAGTTGTGGGGTTTTGCTAAACCAGAGGATGTGGTTTTGTATGAGTTCTACGATGTACAGAGAATTTAATGGAGCTTTTTTACTGCCAAATGCTGATAAGACTTACAGATTCCAAAAACAGATTCAGAACATCTTTCAGTGCAACATCACCCCTGCTGAAATAAACCCGGCTGCCAACACAACACATCTGAATGGCATTTTAACTTGCACATACCTGACTGTCAATAAATTTGAGTCAGATTTGGTTCTCCATTGCCCACATAAACGTAGAGATTCATCCCCACCTTGGTGTATGCACTTCCACCCTGTTTCCTTCCAATAGCCTCTGCTAGTACCAGAAGCAGCAATAAGGTTGCCTCTTGCTGTAGGGAGACTGTAGGCTGTGGCTATCTAGTATTTTTTAGTAAGAGAGGCTGCAGTGGTCAGCTGGCTCCGTTCTGGTTCTTCCATTGATGTTACAGTCCGTTGCACATGACCTCAAGCTCACATGACAGACCTGGAACAGGACAGGCTTCCCGGCTATCATTAAAGTTCGTTCATCACCATGCTTCAGCAGACTGCCAAGCTCTCTAGTAGTAATGAGATAAATATAACCGACTGAAGTAACAACACGAGTGTAAGCAGCAACTTTATCTTCTCATTTCAACTATACATGTGGAAAAAGGAGTGATCGTTCTGAACAGCTATCACTGCAGTTGCTGATATTGGCCTGAACTATTGATGTTGACAAGGTTTCCAAAGGAAACTTACAGTGGATTCACATATTGTATACATCAACTTGTAACAGTTGGAATTTCCTTTTGGCATTACAAGGGATCAGCAGTAAAGAAGCTGCATAAGCCAAATTCTCCCGTGCTGTAATTGATGCAATTGACTTTTCAGAGGATGTGGACCAAAGTACACACTTAATCCTTTCAATGCTAGGGTTTTTTAAATTATTATTTATATTAGTGAAACAGCTTTCCCTGGTTTGTCCTGGATTTATATTGATATAAATATACAAAGGATATAGAATCAGGTTCCTAAAGTGACCATCCAAGTACTTAGTGCTGCAGAGGGTAAGCTAAATGCTTCTCTCATCTACACTGCTGTAAATCCAAAGTGTCACTGACAAATCAAAATAATCTAGTTTGACAGAGAGGAAAATTCAATACCTAATACAGAATGCATATAGCCTTCAGCACACACAGTGGTAGATCTATGCTAGCAAACAGCCCACCTGTGTTGATGAGACACAACAGTAAAAAAAAAAATAAATCATGCAATGCACTAGAGGAAAAAAAGAATAGACAAAATGGTTCTAACCCAGTAATATGGGAAACATGCCTGCTAAGCAAAGGCAAGTGACGTAGGGTGGATTCCAGTCTATCCTGTCACCATATGTGGTGACAGGCAACTCTACTGATTTCACTAGTGTAACTGAGAGCAAAATATGTCCAGTATATCTTTAAAAGACACCAGCAGCCTTAGGACAGCAAATTAGCCTTAACGTGTGTTCGTAATAAATCTGCAGCCTATATGTGAAATGAATCTGACTTGTTAACATACTACCTACAAGAGTGCAGTTGCAGACAACATCAGTGTACCTGTGATTCTCATTATTCATATGAGGATGACACGTTCTGTGTTATGCTTGATGACATTGTACATTAATCTACTTTGCAGTTTTGTGTCAAATACCTTTTTGAAATCCAAGTAGATTATGTCCTTTAATCACTTTGCCCAGTCTGTGTTCCTTGTGATCTCATCTCTTATTAATATCTTCAGGATCTTGCCTACCACCAAGGTCAAACTGGTCTATAATTTCCCAGCTCCACCCCAAGCATTTTTAAAGAGGGTTATGTCTGTGCAACTGTGATCCTTCAGTAACCACCTCCTTTTCAGGAGGCTAAGAAGGGTCTTTCACCTGTTTTGTATGTTTTTGTATTCTGAAGTTCTCTAGAAATCCTGAACATGCTGCTTTGAGTGTCCTGTTTAGTTAAAGTATATGTCTCAACTCCCCACTGCCAGAATTTTCCATGTCTAGCATCACCTCATATCTTCTTCCTTCACAGAAAGTACCTTACATCACTTTTCACTTACCTCCTGATAATGCACGGTTTCTTACAAATACCCGTTCAACTTTGAATCAAAGCCTTCATCATTTTTTTTCACATTTGTGAATATAATGAATCTTTTACCATCAAAGTGTGGGCAACATGAAGGATTGTTTGGTTTATGCAAATGTTCTTGATGTGATTGTACTTTCATGGGTGGAAAATCCAAATTAAATGCTAGAAAAGCAGTAAATATTTTTACTAATCTACTGAGAACAGAATCATTCCTATGGTTGGTTCCCATTGTATCCTCTCTTCTCTATAAGCCTATCATATTAGAAGTACCTTAGTGGCAGGACCGTTTAATTTTGTAACCTTAAATACCTGTAACCATAATAAAGAAACTTAATAAACAAAATTAAATAGAAACAACAGCACAATGAAGAATAATATATAGATTAGAGGATAAAGTCAGTCATATGGAAGAGCAGACATCAGACAGAAATAATGTTTTAGTAAATTCTGTGGGTATGTACTTAGTCCAGATTAAATTAATCACATTTACATGGATGAAAATGAACTGTACACAGTTAATTAAATAAATAACATCCTTGACAGTGACTTCAACAGAAATGCAAATAGGCAAAAAGACATATCGGTAGCGAACACTCTACTTGTCACAATTAGAACTGATGCTTTGGTAAGTCTTGACTACAACAAGTCACAGTATGGAATTTTGACTTTGTGATGTCAAGTCTATGTGTGACATGAGAATAAACAGGAGATTTCCCTGGAAATTCTCGTCTTTTAAGAGAACTGGAAACATATTAAAAGTAAAGTACATTGATTTGTTTTACTCAGTTCAAAGGCAATCTTCTTGCCATTTTTAACTTTACAACCTTGATAATTTATGTCACGGTTATAACTAGGTATATTTTTACTCCTTTTTGATTTGGATTATATATCTGGAAGAGTTTGCCTGTTCATTCTGTATGCGAAGCAGTGCAGATAAGGGCATAGAACATGCCACTTACATGGTGTCAGCATTCTCAGCATGCAGCATAGCTTCAAAGGCATGTCACAAATTGAGATCATGTTTAACATAGTTCTGTCTTTGCTGATGCTTATAAAATTTGACACTGATGTTACAACTTTTTTTTTCCTTTTTGTGCCCAACATTTTCATGGCAAAGCATAGGTTTATGATTTGGTCAAGGGTACAGAATAATGGGCCCTTGAAAAAAATGTTTGTTTGTTTTTTGTTGCTGTTTTTTGTTCTGTTTTGGTTTGTTTTCCAGCAGTTATTAACAGTTGATATGGCATGGGATAGGGCACAGATGGTGTTCTCAGTCCTTCCAGTGAAAGGGAAGGGCCAGGACAGGATTGGGTACCTTCAGTGGATGAACACTTGATGCATGGCTGGTGTAACAGCCAGGAGTTTGGCATCTGTACCCATGAAATCATTCTGGAGGATCAAGGACTTCAAAGCAGCAACAGGATCCATCTGGATCATCCAAGTGTAGCAAGAGTGTCAGCCAGGCTTCGAACCTCGAACCAGGCTTCCTCCTAGTGAGGAGGGCTTGAAATTAAGTAAGATGGGAGATGCTTATCATGACCTATAGAGAAGTGAATGCACAGGGAGCGAGGGGAAGTGGCAGCACAATGGGAAGAGTCTTGTACTTCCCAGTGAAAGCAGCGTGACTGGGGATCCATTACAAATGCCTATACATAAATATGTATTGCAGGGGGAACAAAGGGGAAAAAAAACTAGAAGATTATGCACATTGGAGAGGTATGACCTCATTAATGAGACAGCTGAAATGGCTGGAGTGCTGCACAGGTGGGTATAGGAAGCCTTCAGGAAAGACCAGACAGAAACGCAGTGAGGAAGGTTTGTGCTATGTGCAATGGGTGGCTGGGTGATGAGCTATGAGCAGTGATTAAAGGACAGACCAGCACGAGGAGAGAGATTGTGGTAGACACCTGCAACATCTTTATCTGGTGATCAAGAACAGGATGTAACTCAAACCTCCTTTAGGCAACTGGTGTTGATCCTATCAGTGGTGGATAGTGGCATTCATAGGAGACACAAGCAGTACAGGGAATTTCTGGAGTGTGTTGAAGGCAGCTTCTTGATGCAAGTGATCAAGGGGCTGAGTAAGAAGATACTCTGCTGGACCTGCTAAACACAAACCGGTGAGAACTGATTGAAGACATGGAGGGCAACCTTGGCTGTAGTGACTGTGAGACTGTAGTGTTAAAAATCATGACAGAAGCATTCAGAGGCTTTGCTGAACATGGAGGGAGGGAAATAAGAAAATTAAATCTCAGCTGGTGATGAAAATTGGAAGTGATTTGACTGGCAACAGGAAGAGCTTCTAAAAATGCACTGACATAAGAATCAAGTGTGAGCCCACTGCTCTCTGGGGTAGGAGAACTAGTGACATGAGACATGGAAAAGGCTGAGGTATTCAATGCCTTGCTTACCTTAATTTTTACTGGTGAGGTCCACCCTCAGGCCTCCCACTTTCCCAGGCCTACTAGCAGTTTATGGAAGCAAAGCATTAGAAGAAAATCTGTAGAATAAAATCACATTAGGGAATACTTAACCCAGCTCAATGTATACAGGTCCACTGGACCAGATTGGATGCATCCAAGACTGTTAAGGAAGCTTGCTGGTATCATTTCAAGGTTGTTTTCTATCAGTTGAAAGGTCATGGTGTAAAGGAGAGCTTTGGAAAAACTGGAAAATGGCAAATGTCATACACATATTCAAGAAGGGCAAAAGGGGAATCCAGAGAACTACAGGCTTATTAGCCTGACCTCAGTCCTTGGAAATATTATCAAGAAAATCCTCCTGAAGACCAACTCCAGCCACAAGAAGGGCAAGAAGGTGATTGAGATCAATGCCCATGGTAAATTTTTTCCGATTGACCTGAGTGCCTTGTCTGAAGAGATGATTGGTAGTGTGGAAGAGGAGAGAGACATTGGTATGTTTACGTTGATGTAGTATCCTTATAGTCAAACTGATGAGTTATGGACTGGATAAGTAGCAGACAAGATGAGTGGAAAATAGGCTGGACTGCTTGGCTCAGTAGGTTTTGATCAAAGGTCACTGGTGGCATTCCTCAGGGACGTTACTGTGACCAGTAATGCTCAATGTCTTTATTAAAGACCTGGATGAGGGGGTGGAGCATAATCTCAGCATGTTTATTGGCAGTATAAAATTGGAGGGGCTGGTTGATACACTCAGGGCCAGCTGTAGATAAGTAGACAGTGAGGTGGATTGAAAACTGCTGAACTGATGAGTTCAGGGTGTTGCGATCAGTGGCATGAAGTGCGGCCCCTGTTGCACCTCCATCTCGACATGGGGCCAATACTATTTAGGATCTTCTTTAGTGACCTGGGCAATGGGCAGTGTGCATCCTCACCAAGTTTACACAAATGGACTGATGGGAATTTCAACAGATGGAATTGCCCAGTCCTTCATCTGGGGAGAAATAACCTCAGGATCCAACACAGGCTGGTGCCCAACTGGCTGGAAGAAGGTTTTGCAGAAAAGGATCTGAGGGTCCCGATAGACACCAAATTGAATGTGAGCCAGGCATAGTATCCTGGGATGTTTTAGCAGGATTGCAGCCAGCAGAGCTGGGAGAGGTTTTTTATTCAGCACTTGGCAGACCATACCTGGAATACTGGCCAGTTTTCAGGTCCCCAGTACAAGAATGACATTGATGTACTGGGGAGAGTCTAGTGGAGTACAAGGAGGGGCTGAGATAAATGAGTTTGTCCAGCCTTAAACAGGAGGCTCAAGGGAAATCTCATTGCTCTCTTCAGCTACCTTGTGGGAGGGTATAGAGAAGATAAAACCAGAACGTTCTCAGAGATGCACGGTGGAAGCACATGAGGCAGTGGGAACAAACTAGAACATGGGAAAATTCAGTTAGATACAAGGAAAACCTTTTTCACTGTGAGGGTGGTGGTCAAACACTGGAAGAGATGACCAGATGGGTGGTGGGATCTCCATTTCAGGAGGTACTCAAAACTCCACAGGACACGGCAACATTTTGGACCTGCTTCAAGCAGGGACTTAGAGAAGATGACCTCCATAAGCTATTCTATAATTAAGTGGGCAGAAAACATGCAATTTTTATCCTCATGGTACTCTTATGCTTATATCAGAGAGATCACACGCTTCCTGAAACTGCAATATGAGCAAGAAGTGTGTTAAAGCTGAAATCTAATCCCTCAAATCTAATTTTTCCTGTTAAAGAGTAGCTATTTATTTTTTTTTCTTTTCTTTACACAAATATAAATGTTCAAATGAAAGAGAGTGCATAAATAGTAGTAGTCACTTGAGAAGCAGAAAGAGGGGGTTAAATTCCTCACATTTACCAAGCACAAACTATAAACATAATAAATTGGAGTTGTTGTAACATTGCATCCAGCAGAGGGCAGGAGAAGCTACAGAACAGGCTTCATACACTGGTCTGCTACTTTCAATTTTATACTGGGGAAAACCTACAAAAGAATAAAATTGACCTGGACTTTACAAATGTTTCTAGACAGAACAGATAAGAAGGCAGATTAGTGGCTAATTCTGATAATCTTGAAGTGGTCTAGCACAACTTCAAGCACAAAAATTTTAAACAAAGCAAAGTAAGAAATATTTCTTATTAGTGACAATAGGTATTCTGAATATGGTAGTCACAGCATTAGTAGTGAGAATACAGGACTGTGTTAATATAATGGCAAGAATATAAACATGCATTATAATGACTGAGCAAATTGTCATGGTGGGAAGTAAACCAGGCTATTTAGGAAATTAATGTTTGGTAGTATGGAATTTTGGATGAACACTTTCAAATTATAAGCAGAAAAATATTTTGCAGTTTGCAACATGGGAATAGAGGTTTCTAGTGACATTTTGTTCAAATAACACCTCATTTCAGATACAAGGTTTATTTCCTAATTTACAGCAATATAGGCATAGCCAACACCAATGCATTTTCAGAGATTGCATCCACAGTAATAAGTGAATGGCATTCAGAAACAATAAAAAGCTATAATTTACATGGGATGCAGAGAAGATTATCAGCATAAAGATCTCTGTAAATGTCTACTGCGTCATATAGAAGGACTGAAATCAGTGGCAACAGTTTTTATCTGTAGATGACACCTTGAATTAAGGGAGGGGTAGCAAGTGAATACAAATAAATGATGCTTTTTCCTGCTCCTTGTCAGAGACATTAACAGTATTTTAAAGTTCCTGATACAATTGTTGGAATGTAAATGAACCCATTGGTATTACTATGAAATAAACTCTAAAAGTTAAAGTCTGTGAGTAAAACTTTGCTACTATGCCAAAGAAGGGTCCTTGCAGAGAGCTTTAAAGGGATGGAAATGGGAATGGAGTCCACCTGCTGCACCTCTGTGTATCTGCACTGTGCTTTGTACAACTAGTTTATGCAGTCGTAGGAAATTCACGCAAATTCTCACCCAGATCTCATCTACTTTGCCACTGGAAGTGCTTACAGTTGGTAATACATACTGGCAGGCTCCTGGTAATGACACAGGAAACATGGAAACATAGAAACCAGTCAACTGAAATCATTCAGCCAGCTCCACCTCACCTCTGCATCTTCCCTGGAGCAAAACCACAAAGCATTGCACGAGAAGAAAAAAGCAACAGATCCTTCTTCTGAGATGGAAAAGGTCTGTTTGCAGAGGGTTTCCAATCTAAATTGTTTCAGGAGTATAAAGCTCACTCATGACTTAGCCGGCCTTGCCTTTTTTTGAATACTACAACACTCATCACAAATCCTGAACACTGTTTGTGTAGGATCAGGCAGGGGAATTCACCTTTCCATCAAGGACGGTTCCACAATGATCTCCCAAGCTAAGAAAAACACTGAATACTGTGACAAGAGGCAAAGATGCAATGAAAAACAAACAAAAAACCAAACCACTAAAGCTTCTCAACTGCAGGATTCTGAATGGTGCTTTTTCTCATCAATATAATGTTTAATATCTGGGCGGGAGGTAGAAGTGAAGTGCTTCCAAACCCAATTTGGCAGAAACTGGGTTTCCTGCAAGAAATGCTATTCACTCCTGGAAAGGCTGTCCAGATCCTCTGAATTTAGGAGGGGGATTGCAGGATTTTGCTTATGGTGAAAGGCAGGTGCTGGTGCTTCACTGGTTCTTCTGATTGCTGAGCTCAGTGAGAACTACCTGATAATTGACCTTGTTGCTCATAAAAGCAAGATCCAGATAGAAGATGCTGCCTATAAACAGTTAATTCAGATTATTTGAAGCCTTTTCCCCTCACACTGTGCTAGATCACACTGCTTTGAATATTCATTCCCTTCATTTTCAGCCCTGAGTAAATGAATACATCGGTTTTCACTCTTGGTAATTTATGTAATTACCTCTGTCATTTGCATAAGATTTAGACAGATAAAAAGATTGAAGAGAGGAGAGTTTTTTTTTTTTGTTTTGTTTGTTTTTTTTTCATAAATTTTTAACAACAAATGTAAAACTGTGATTTTGGTAAAGGAAAACAACAAACAAGCTTTGTCACACTTGAGGGCAGCTGTGACAATACCTGTTACTGGATGCTTATGAGCAGACCTAGCAAGCAGGGCATCTTCAGTTTTGTCACCAAGTGGCAGAAGTGGGAGAGTGTAGATTTTTTTTCCTTGGAGACAGAGAACACAAATTAGTTCTATTCGGATTATGATTTTTTTCTTCTTCTTCTCAAAGAGGGTTCTGAAAGATAAGTAGAAAGCAGACTTTGAGATGAAGCATTTATTCCATAATTACAGATGATGAGATTCAAGAGGTAGATACTGGCAAAGCATCTACAATATGTTTTACATCAGACTGGCTCCTATTGTGTCACGTGCTGATTTTGGATGCTTCTAGGTCCATCTAAAACAAGTTTTGTATCATTTTAGGTGTTGTTGTAGCTATTAAAATACAAACAGGTATACTATGTAGCCTCTAGTATGAATACTATTATAAATGAATAATGGTGATTAGATTAGCTTCAACAACTCTTCCTCTTCATGGAAGAATATAGTTAATTCAGCAGAGATGAACTAATATGAGTTTTCTCTACTGAAAAAAATGTTTGAGAAAGTGAAAAAAGATCCCTGAGGCAGCAGCATCTTCATTCCATTTTCCAGCCTTCTCAGGAAGCAGGATATTACTGCCATCCGCCCTCACTCAGTGTTATACTCCCATTTCCTCAGCTTACCATGAGAACTGCTGGCTTCACCGACTCAGGTACTGATGGAAGAGAATCCAGTAGGAAACTTACATTTTCAAGGTCTTGGTCATAATAAGACTGGGTATGAAATGGTAAACATTTGTGCTCCTTCTCTCTTAACATCTTTAGGACTAGAGGAAATGGCTTCAAGTTGCTCCAGGGGAGGTTTAGGTTGGAAATGAGGAGACATTTCTTCTCAGAAAGAGCAGTCAGGCATTGGGACGGGTTGCCCAGGGAGGTGGTGGAGTCACCGTCCCTGGTGGTGTTCAAGGAAAAGTTGGACTTAATGCTTAGGGACATGGTTTGATGGGTGACCGTGATAGTAGAGGGATGGCTGGACAAGGTGATCTTGGACGTCTTTTCCAGCCTTAGTGATTCTGTGATTCTATCTTTCGTCAAAATCATCTGATCACTCCGTATTCAGACACAAGCAGAAAGCTAAACCTTAGATCATCAATGATGCTAACACCAGCAGCTTATGGCAAAAAAGAATGGGGAAAAGGGTGAAACAGAAAACTAAAGGAAAGAAATGAAAATGAAAAATCAGCACAACTGTTGAAGTCTATCCACTTTGGTGAGTTAAGATGAGTATTTTTACCAAAAGCAATAAACCCATATGATACATCAGAGCTTGTGAATTTAACTTTCCTGCCTAACCCTTAAAATTTAAAATTGAACACATCCTGAATCCAATATGTAACAAATTCCTATCACCACATTTTAATATTTTCATGTAGATCCCAAAACACTGGTTTGGGGGGAAACTTACCAGTCACTTTTAAATAATTTTTTAAAACTGAATTCTCCACAAGAGAAAAGTCAATAGGTGCTAGGAAAATGTGTAGTGAGGACTTTAGTTTCTTCAGGATGAAATAAACAGTAGTTTTAGGACACTTCAGATCATTCAGCGTCTAAAAGAGAAAAATAGGAGGAGTCATCGCTTCGGGTGGCAGGGGTTTTAGTCATAGTTTAGTTTAGTTTTGCTGGAGCAAACCATATACCAGTCTTTTGTCTCAGGCTCCTAGATTTTTAAAAGTGAGTACTGCTCATGACACAAAAGGGGACGGGATGCTGCTTCTTTTCTGCAATACCTATTCTCCACTTCCTACACAGGCAAATATTCCCATTGACTCTGTTGCTCTGCATTCACTCGGCAGTGCCTCATCAGCGAGTTCATGCATGAGACTCACAGATACAAATTATGCAGCTTTTTATAAACTGTCCATCTGAAAAATTTTCTGAAAGTGCTGATGCTTGAAATTACACTGTCTCCCTCTAGTGACTGCTACTGTATCTCAGTTTTAACTTGAAGTTTTCAAGGGTAGAGCATCTCCTATTTTTTTATTGCAGTCAAACCAAAGCCTCACTTTGGGTTGATATGGTTGGCACATCAGGGTCAATCACTTAGTTTGCGATTATCAGGACTTTTTTTTTAAAATTATTTTTATGCAGGTTTAGTACACAATTATATATATTTTTTATATTTTAACAAAGAGCAAATCTGATCCTATAGAAGGTAAATATACCAATATATTTCAATGAGGATTGGACACTTCATGCTAGATAAATGGCTGTAAGTTAAATTTCTGCTAGCTGAGATTCACAGTTGAGAAAGTTTTGCTTAGTAGTTCATGGGTTAGAAAGTGGAATGGCTAGGAAAAATAGTCTTTTACTCTGTTGCTGAGTTTGGCAACATCAAAGCCAAAATAATACTGAGTGTAGGTCGTATACAACCCTAAGAATGTCACCACTAATGCATCACAATTTTGATTTTTGTGTATCTAATCACTTTCTTTCTGTAGGCTAAATGAGCATGCTGGTGATTGCAGAAAGTGGAAGCAGGGAAGCAGCAGAGCACCTCGTTGATGGCAGCAGACCAGGTGGAGGCTTGTGCCAAAGAGCAGACAGCACACCCTGTGTTGGGGCTATGTTTAGACCTTGGAAATACCCAGGTTTGATGGGTCTACACCTCCCAGCCTGGTGGCTGCTACATAAGTGTCCAATGAATGGGGAATTAGTGGAACGTGCACTGTCCGTACCCTTTTGGGGCTTGAGCTAATAGGGAATTAGTGTGCTGGGTGCCCTTAAAATCATGCAGACCGAAGACGGAATAACAACACAGAGTTTGTCTGGTGTACATGGACGTAGCTGGATGAAGGTGAGGAACTGTGGATGAAAATAAGGGCATAATGCAGGAGCTTTAAACACAGCCCTGTGTTAAAAAGTCTGCTCCATGGGCTCCTAGTGTCAGCAGTGACCGAGAAGTCTCCCAGCTGTAACCCCAGCATCATGCTGGGGGCTGTGCTGGTGACTCCTGGGCACTTCCCAGCTTTCAGCCTGCGTTCGCCACTTCACACCTGTGTATCCCGGGTGAGAAGTGGCATGCAGCATTCAGGAGCTGACCTTTCTGAGTCCGGGTGTGTGCAAAAACAAACCGGAGAATGAAGAGCACGGCAGGAGGCACTGGGTTAGGCAGTCATGTATGGCTGTGGTCTCCGCTGAGGGATCACGTCAGCGTATTGAAAAAGGAGAAAAGTAAATGTCAGAGCTCAGGAAAGAGTACTTTAACCCTGCCTTTAGGAAGTTCATTTTAGTAAAAGGAGTCATGAACTAAAAAGGCATTAATATCAGTGGCTGGTCCTGTTGTCTGAGGTCCCATGGACCAAAGGCTCCTCTGGCCTTTGGTTCATGCCTTTATCTTCATAAGAAGATAAAGGAAAAAAAAAAAAAAAAAACACTAACACAGGGCTTGCATTTTTTTTCTGCAAGCTTCTAGTTTGCTTACATTAGCAGTAGCAAGTAAGCCCATCTTGCCTTTCTAGCACATATCCAAGTCTGAGCATTTGGAGGCAGAGTGGTACTTTTTGAACCAATTTGTGATCTCGCTTGTGGAAATTCAGTTCTGAAAAATGCCTCACTAAATTAAAAGGGATTAAGACTGAGGCAGGTTGCTATGCAGACTCATCCTGAGCTGTAGGACAGTGTGTTTTGCCTTGTTTGCTCACCCTCATATTATGAGTGGAGGTCCAGGTGCTGTGCACTCATTTCCTCCCTGGTTTTGCGCCCCTGAGTTCATTCCTCAGGCTCCCCAGTTCAGGTACACCAACCATGAGTAACGAGAAAGAGCAATAATAACTTGCTCTCTTGCTACCATTTCCCAAGGAAGGTACTTTGCTAAAAGGCAGCATTACTGCAATTTAATGGGTGAGAAAACAGGATTGCTGGCTGCAGGAAGGGCAGTGGGGGCAAGTGAGAGTGCAGCCTCTCTTCTGTTTGCATTCCTCTGACAAGTCTGAACAGTGCTTCTGACTCCACACAGCCTATCCTTTCTCCCCAGTACAAGACAATCCGGTGACTGCAACACCAGCTTGAGGACACAGCCCGGGTCCTGGGGCTGTGCTTCTGACAGAGCCACTCGATGTGCGGGGTGATCTCCTATGTGCTGCTGCCACTTCTCCTTTGGTGGGAAGAGGGGATGGTGAGCCTGATCTCAGCCATAAAGCGCTTTGATCTAGTGATGTCAAATGCTATAAAAGAGTCAGACAATTAATTTAAGCAAGAAAGTGTTTTACCTTGGCGTATCAAGGTCTTAAGCCTCGTTGTGCCCTAGTTTGCAGCTGGCAACCTAAAAGGCTGATCCAGTCTCTTTGAAGCTCAAAGTTAATTACAGGGCAGATTATGGGTTCTGCTGAGGCAGGTTGTTGCTTCCAATACAGAGAGACTTAATTCTGCATAAGCAAGCTTTGCTCTTCACTAGCACATCCTCATGTTCAGGGAAAAATGCAAATCCTTCAACTTTTCTCTGCAGCAGCCACACTATCAGATTAATGGTGGCTTTTTCCTAAGAGCACCTCCAGCAAAGATCAACAGCTGATCTCCCAGTGCCCCCTGTTCACCCAGAACTGCAGTCATGAAGCCAGTTTCCAGCATCACCAAAAAGTGCTTTCAGAGTACCAGCTTTGAGAATGCACGTAACAGTGATCGCCTCCCATGTTTTTTTCAGAGAACAGGTTACGACATTTACCAGTAGGTCTCATTTAAAGAAATGCTTATCCAGAACTGACTCGGTAGTCAGTTCAGTCAGTACTGAGATCAGTAAGATTTCAAAGGTAGAGGTGATGGTGATGGCAGTAAGTGAAATTGCCCAGTAGATGCAAACACCTTTCCTTCAGGTGCCCCCCTTTCTGCTGGGCTCATTGTCCTTGCCTTTTCCTTGGCCATCTGTAGGTCTAAGTCCTCATCACTCGTGTCTCAGAGGAGTGACCTTGGCTTTCTCCTTAACCCCTCAGTGTCAGCAGAGGCACCACAGGCACCGCTCAGCAGCTGGGGGAAGAAAGCATTTTGGGTGCATCCCTGCCTCTGGGCAGCCAAGGAGCAGTCAAATGTCTCAGTCCCCATGACTCTGTGGGAAGGCCTGCCCAGATACGCAGGTGAAAAGCTATGTGGTGATGAAGTTTGTTTGGAAAACTCAGTGTGAGTCCCTAATGAGTCTTTACCAGCAATAAACAAACTGATTTTGTTAATGCTTGTCGCTTATGATGCTAGAGCAGATAGATATCCCTGGCAGTAGTGAGGACACATTGCTGACACCAGCGTGACCCTTCCCTGTCATACCTCATTTTTCCACTGCCAACACTTTCCCTTAATTCCCTGAAACAGTTGGATCACTGTGCCTTAAACTTAAAATCAAAACCAAGAGACAAGTGAAAGCAAGCCTCCAGCCTGGAAAAACTTGGTGCAAATGTTAAAGCTTGCTAAATCACAAGCGTCTGAAAGCAAGACATTTAAGTCTGGCGGCGTTAGCTACAGGAAGGGCTACCAGGCACCGCTATGACATCGGATTTCAGTGCCTAATTCATACTTAAAAATAGAAACTGAGATGAACTTGTACTAAAAACAGAAATCAATCGGCCTATTCATTACTGCACTTCAGAAAACAGCTGGGGCAGAATGAAATAGGCAAGTCCAAAGGAGGACGATAAACCTGATAGCTAAGTACTGGTTCTCAGTTTTTGGATCCCCACTGGGTGATATTTTCCAGAGAAGGTTTTCCTTTGAAAAAGGTATACAAAACGGAGGAGAAGTGGGGCTGGCCATTTTGATCAAGGAAAATGCTCCTGGATGTGCAAGTTAACCCAGATGCAGAGAACTGATTAGAAAGATCTCTGGCCCAAACCATCGTTATTATGTGAGCACGAGGGGAATAAATCAAGCTTCCTCAGGCAGCTCCAGTAAATATGAATTTATGCAAAGCTTAATGTGTTAATGATTTATGCACCTGGCCTTTATCTGTAAGTCCTTTTCTCTGGGAATAACTCCGATTTCTGAGGAGCTCAGCACACTGGAACAGTCTCTCTTCATTACAATTTTACATCTTTTTTTCTTTTTCTTTTATACCAGCCCCTTTCCCCCACATCTAAAAAGGCAATGATGTTCAGTTTGCCACTATTCAAACACCTAAAATTCAGTGCTTTCCAAGGCACGGGGCTTGAAATACAGCTCAATACCACCAAAACGGGGATACTTTCATCTTCTCACTGTAATATATAGCATTTACTCCAAGCTGTAAAGATGTCAGCACAGTTCTTAAAGTCAGCAAGTTCTCACACACACACACACACAAAAAAAAAAAAAAAAAAAAAAGCTGTTTCTGTTTCTTTTTGGTTCTCAATAGCCCCATAAGGCCAGATTCAGACAGTGCAGGGTGGTTTGGGTTGTGCCCCAGGTGTGCAGTGTCACTGGAGCTCTGCTGAGGGGACACGGGTGTCCCCTCCCACCCTCGCATGAGCCCCCTGCCCCGGGCCAGGTGTTGGGGTGGCAGAGCAGAGCTGGCAAAAGCTACCTCCTTTTTGCAGCTTCCAGAGCTGTAGCATCCAAAAGACTTGAAACTCACACACAGCTGTGGTGTAGCAAGGTGTAGCCATGGTATAGCAAGGCACACTGATGCTACGTGGTGCCTGGCCAGCACTGAGATGAGAGCATCATATAAACACCCAGAAAGAGTACATAAGAGTTTTATCACCACTAATTTGAGATGACTTGCATGCTGTATTTCTTTTGGTGTGCCACTTCTAGTGAGCTCCTGTAAAATCTTTATACCTAACCATTCCCTCAAGCCTTGGATACATATTTTTAGTTAAAGTAGAGAAAGTAGTGCCAGTAGTATAGAAAGAGCAAGGGTCATGCTGTTAAGTATTCCTAAGATGCTGATTTATTCTCTACTTCTGCCCATATTCCTTCTCTGCTTTTAGCCTGAACAATATTTACCCTACGGAGATTTTTCTCCGTTATATCACTGAGACTGTGGGCTTCACATTTCTGACCTGCAATTCCTCAGATGTACAATGGGTTATATTGGGTTTGTTCTTACTCCTTTTCCAACAATAATGAGTAAAAAGCGTACATTTGAATAAGCATAGCTTTTCACGGGATGTGTCAAAAGGCAAGATCATGCATTTCAACTTCTCCAAGGACATATTTTGGGGAATGTAGATTCAGAAGGGTCCACCATCACCCCTGCAAAACTGTTCCATGGGCTGCTAATTGAGATACAAGCACGGATTTTGCTGTAGGCTGCAAACACCTAGGGACCATGGGACATAAGGTATTTGCCAGCACTTCTGATAGAGTCAGAACAGAAACATAAGCAAAGCAGGTATGATATGGCTTAGAAAAAGAGCTGGGTATCAACTTAGGTCTCTGCTGTAGCAAGAGGTGAGTTAGAGGACACTGGAGGGAGACCTGCAGAGGTGGACAGCTCTCCCTGCTACAAATAAGAAAAAAAATTAAAAAAAAATACTTATAATATAAAAACTTTTCCAGACAATTTCCGGTAAGTAAATCCTTGGTATTCCACCTACATCTATGTTGACCTGTTATCTGCATTTGGGGGCATTTGATCTAACTCCTCCGGAAAGCTTTGGTCACTTGGTGGCTGATCCTGTTGGTCACGGCCACCAGGGGACATCTCAGAGCTTGCTAGAGCAGCGGGGCCACCTCAGCAGTGCTGTAACACTGCTCAGGCAGGGTTATAAGTGCTCCAAGCTCATCACTCACTGCCTTGAGGTTTCCTGAATTTCAGTCAGTGTTTGAAATTTTCCTCCTTTTTTATGTTATCTTTGATAAGCAGTGATTCAATAGGAGTCACTTCTCATGACCTGAATTGATTAACATAAAGTTTATGCTATGTATAGTGCAAAATAATTATTTGGTTTCTATTTAAATACAAGGTTATGATAAAGAGTGATCAGGTCAGTAAGGAGGGTTTATAACACAAAGATTGTGAGGGATGCAAGATCTGCCTTATGCCTCGATTTATTCAGTCCTACAGGCAAACATGAAAGTAGTATTTTCATGCCTTCAGAAAAGTCAAATGTTGGCGACACAAAGCAAGCATATTTTCATGTCTTCACAGCGTGTAAATGTGGAATAAAATTGTTGAGCTGAGAATACAGTTGTTTGCATTTATCTACAGGGAAAACAATTTCAACAAACATGACTATACTTATCTCATGTAAATAACAAATTACAAACCTTTGATTTTCCTTCAGCTTTTCCATTGAAATGAGAAAAGAAGAAAGTCAAAAGTAAAAATAAATAAATAAATAAATAAACAACCTCTCTGGAACATAGGTTAACTCAAATTAGAAAGAGGACACATTTCTTAGACTGAGATTTTTACTTGTTTTTATGCACATTTTGAAAGCTTAGAGGATCTTTATGTTGCCTTGCAGCTAGGGACTAAGAAGAAAATGTTTAAAAGACAAGGTATGTGATGGAAATTCTAAGAAAGTACAATTTTAATCTCCTAAAAACTGTGGTTTTAAGGCATTTGGCAGCATGCATAATAGCAGATGTTTAACTCCACTGTTGCTGAGTTTTCTTGGCAGATATGGCTCAAGAATCTTGTGTGCTGAGGACATTACCTGAGCACTGAATTCACTGTTGTGCCTCTGGAGTATGTGGCGTGTTGATTTCAAATAAATTTATCCATGTAAATAATTCACAATGCATGTCTTTTTTTTTTTTTTTTTTTTTTCTCTTTTTCTCTAATGCTTAGCATGTGGGTTTATCATCAACCATGAGAACTTTCTAAAAGACTTACAGTTCTTTCAGGCCAGTGCAAGAAATGGGTATCACTGGACCTCACTGGTACAAATTTACAGAATGAAACCTTTAAGATGGTGTAAAAGGAGAGTCTACAGGTTTTGCTCCTCTCTCTTGAACCAACCTCCAGACTGTTCTTCCGTGGGATATACTCTGTTGCCTGACAAAAATGGTCTTGTTGGCCATATTTCCTCTTCACTCACAATGAAATTATCATTAGCTGTGAATAAATCAAGGACCTGAGCTCCTATCAGCTGAAGCTAGTGAGAACCCCCTGACCAACCCCAGTGGTTTCTCATGAGGCTCTCATGGCTCTCCAGCATGACAAGAGCAGTCTGACCCAGTAAAGGCAGGCCTTACTTTTACTTGTTTCACCAGTGAAGAAAATAATCTTCCCTATTTTTTCCTCATGTTAAGTGTATTGTCTTCAGACAGCTAAATAAACATCATTGTGGTCTCAAGTCATACCACTTAAGTAGCATACACAGCAGTTGTAATTTAATTTATTATTCAGATGTATTCCACTATTGAAAGCAAAGTAATTGGCACAACATATATATGCCTTGGGGATTTTTCAGCATTGTAAAGTCACAATGTATTCAATGACAAAAGTAGCAGCATTTGGCATGCTTTTCTGATCCAAAAGTTGATTAAGGTTTGGTTGGTCACAGCAAGCAATGGCAAGTCAGATAAACAGGGCCTAAATCTGAAAAATTCAAAATTGCCAAGTGATTTTATTCACAGGTTACCCCACCAACAATTATTCTGCTGCTTGGAAATAGTGTCTGTCACAACTGAGTCACCCATGAGTTCAGCGCTGTCTCCTCGTAGTTATGAGGGAAGCGATGCCAGTCCTGTAGCGCTTTCTGAGACACTGGGCAGCTGCCAGGGGAGCCTTCTGTTTCACTCGGTTGTGAGACTGGTGACGTACATACACACCTAGAAAGAGAAAATTCGGCATTTTGATTCACAATGAAGAGTCAAGGCAACTTCTTACCTCTTAGTGAAGTCTGATGGGAGAAGAATGGCTAACCAAGGTAGCTTTCCTAAATACTAGAAAAAAAAAAAAAAAAAAAGCAAAATATGTTGTCATGAAATTCTACCACTGCACATCAAGAAAATGTTTTTGATGAGATCCTAGGAAGTGTAGTTCCTCAGCTCTCCTTCCGCAGGTTTCTTGTTTGTCCCAAAACTCTGTTTCTACAGGTAGGCCAGCTGCAGAGGTGCTGCATGTAAGGAGGTGGATGCCTCTGCCCTGCTTTCCTCCTTTAAGACTGCTCAGCAGCAGGTCTTTGGTGACTCCTGGTGCTGAGCCACCGGTTCTGCTCGCTGCGGTCACGTACGGGGGGACCCCTATCAGAAAACTCGTATCCAGTGAGATTGTACCAAGCGTTATCAAAACCGCTGTCATTTCCAAGCAGCAGGATCTTTGGCCAATTTCTGCTAGTGCCCTCTCATGGAGACCACTCAGTTGGATGTGGAACAAATCAAATGGCACTAAAACCTTTTAAAATGATAAATCTTGCACAGAAGAGCACTTACCGGCATTTGAAAGTGGGATGTATTTGACGTACAATTGCATTTCAGGTTAAAATGGTTTCTTTCCAAACTAAAGATTTTCTCAATGTATTAAGTTAATAAAACTGGATTGTGTTCATATAAAGACATGTGAACTTACAAGATAATTTTTTTCCTACCAAGCTGCTGCTATGGCTTCTGTTGTCAGTGTGATTACCCTGCCTATTTCTTTGAGGTAATGTCAAGTACTTTTAGCCTTAAACTTCATTATAAATAGCCTAAAAAATGTTGGTAGGGAAGTGAACATAAAAACACGGACTCTTTTTTTCTTAATCTTTTCCACATTATTTGCCTGCTCTTCATAAATATTATTTTATTTAAATAAATGCCAAGCATCCAATACCATACTTACATTCTTCCTTCAGTGCACATTTTTCAGCTCTCCATCACCTGTGTTTGTGTTGCTCAGTCATTTGCTCTCATTTTCTGTCCCAGCTCAGCAAACTCTATGCTTTCTTCATGCTCAGTCTCTGTGCAATCGAGCTGTCCACAAGCACAGGCTTCTGCAGGGTGAGGCTGGGGCTGGTCTCTGCTGGGACAGTAAGGAAACTTTTGATTTCAGTGGAAACCAGTAAGGAAACATTTGATTTCACCTGATGTAGGTCAGCCCATACCTTAGAACTCCTTGTTCCAGGCAGCTCTGTCCTGCAGACAGCACGTGGATGACTTTTTAAAATTATTATTATTATTACTATTATTATTTATTTATTTCTCTATTTATTTATGTTTATTCCTGAATGGATGTTCTCTTTTGGTCATGGTTTCGCACTAAGCCCCATCACAGCAGTGATGCCTGGGGGACATTGATGAGGACAGTGGTTACAAAGCACGTCCTGATCCAGCCCCAAGCAGAGCTGATCTCCTGCCCATTCCCATGCCACAGCCACTGGGTGAAGGAGACTTTGCTAGCAGTGTTGACAAATTTCATCCAGGGCTCATTGATCTGGGTTTATCTGTGAATTAAGCATCCCCATTACGTATTCACTGTGGGCACAGGGGTTACTGTGATATTTTAGACAAAGCCCTCTTTTGAGATTTACTGCTTAGCTTTCTGTTCTCCTGAGTGCCCTTTGATGCAGAGGGAAGAAATCTGAAGTTTTTAAACTTTAATGACAACAACAGCATTAGCTGGCTGCAGGTATGTGGGCCCGTGGGCTGCCAGTGGAACCACAGGTATGTAATGTCCACAGAGCTGGCAGCAAAGTTTAGCAGGACTGAAACATTTCTGCCTTGATTTTCAGTAAACGCAAGGGAACCATAAGAAAGTAATTGTTTTGTTTTGTTTTGTTTTTGATCGCTCGTTAGTTTTTCCACCTGAAGAAAGAGAAAGGTAATATTCTAAATAAAGAATCACAGGAGAGAAAAATAAAATAAAATAAAAATAAAATAAAATAAAATAAAATAAAATAAAATAAAATAAAATTAAATTAAATTAAATAATCTTGGAGAAAGAGTTTGTGATTTGCAGGGACTGGGTGAGGTAGTGACGACCCCTCCAAGGAGAGAGCAGTCTCATAATCAAAACATGTGCAAGGCACTGCTGAGTACCTGAAGGTCTTGCATGGCTGCGAGTAGCAGCAAGGTCAGCAGGAGCAAAATGCAGCCCATGATTCTGTTTTTGCAGTGAGCAGCTAGAATGGGAATTTAAAAACAAATAGTTTCTTGCTCCTAGAAAGCTTGGTGGAGTGTGCACTGACTTTTATTGCAGGGTAGGAGGGAGCAGAAGGGCAATTTCACTCAATGTGGCAAAAATTGGTAAGGCACGTGGATGTGTGTATGCTGATGAGCCCGCTGCAGGTGGGTCATTGGCATGATAATTGGTGATACCAGGCCATGGACTTGGGCTGGGAGCACCGCTGTGTCCGCAAGGCCAGTCTGCTGTCACCGCATAATTGCTGCGCTAAGCCTTGGTGGTCTCATGTCCCAGTGTGTCAGAAGCAGTGAACTCCTCCTGGGAATTTGTTCACCTCGGGATTTAACGAGCACGTATCCAAAGGTGGTGCTTAATGAATTATTGATTCCCACCTCTGGACATGCTTTTTGCATGTGCACAGGCAAAAAAAAAACATTCAGCAGGCAGCCAGGGCAGGGAAAATAATTATACAGCCCTTTTTTAAGCCAAAGTTTACCTCTTTAGGGAAATACCAAGTGTAATGCCTTAAAGAAATAAAATGTCATCAATAATGTGTGCTTTGGGGTGAATGTTGTATAACCCATTACCACTGAATGGCATGAAAGGTCTATGGCCCACCTCACCCTGCTCTAGTAACAAATGCGGCTGGGACAGAAAAAATAATGTAAACTTATCTTCCCTAGATAAAATATTTTTATATGTAAAATACATTAAAAAGTAAAGTGAAATAAAGTACACACAAAACCCCAAGAGATTAATTGGTTTTAGGCTCTACAAAAAGCGAACAAGAGCAAAATGGAGTAATTGTTATTGAAAGTCGATCTGGAAAAGCGGCTGCTCCAACAGAGGCTGCTACCTCTCCCTAGGGCAAGAGGATCACTGACACTCTCCCTGCCCAGAGGCACAGCGGAGCCTTGGTGGAGGCTGAGAGATGCAAACACCACCAAGAGCAATGGCAAAGCCCAGTGCCAGCAGGCAGCCCTGCAAGGTCTGGCCAGCAGGCCTGTGAAGCTCCATGTGAGGAGGAGGAGCAGGGGGCAGGGGAAGCAAGGCCTAGCACACAGCAGCACGTCTCACCCACAGACCAGGAGCACTAATTAACCCCCACTGGCAATTAGAGCACATCTGCATCAGGCCAAAGCACAAATATGGCATAACTGTATACTAATACCTGCTAGGGGAAAAATACTTTTTCATCATAGAAAACAATACTGCAGAAAAGCAGCAACAATGCAGGTAACCACAATTTACTGCAATGTTCCTCAGAAGCTGCAGCCACAGAGGATATTTTTCAGCTCTCATTAAGTATTTGAACATGGCAATGCCCCAGAATGGCACACATATTGCACAGCAGGGGGTTTTTGCCCTCCTGAGGGATTTGCTACAGGTACCACAGATGCCCAGGGGCTGACTTTATCCTCTCTTTCACTGAGTGCATGAAGCACAGCTAAATACTTGCCAGCAAGGCAGGGCAACATGACCTCACAAATTGGTTGCTCAGAATTAGAGGGTTTGAATTAACCATGAGCTCCAAAGGGAGTCTTGAAAAAAGGCCACATACAGCTACAGTAAGAGGGCAACCTGGTCATTTTGCCTTTTAAATGCATTTCAACATGGGGAGAGAGTGGGAAGGAGGAGGGGAAAGGAAGAATTATTTCTTTAGAAACAAGAGGGGGCATAAGGCCTCATCCAGATCTGATGTGAGGAAAGGTCATCTGTTGGTGCATATCAAAACTGGCCAGCACTGAAATCATAAATATTAGAGTTCATTGCCTTCTTTTTCTGTAGACAGCAGAAGTCCTCAGATCAAGAATATTTTTAAATGTATTAAGATAAAATATCTCAGGCCCTTTCCTCTTTTTACATTCATCTGATTCAGCTGCCCAGTGCTCCAGTATATCCTCGTGCTGCACAGAAGAATCACACGTTTTCTTTGCAGATACCAAAATGTGCATGCAGAGTTGAAGAAGAGTGCACTGGTCCACAGTGGGTGCAGGTGACACTTCAAAAACACCTAGAACAAGGCCCCTGCTGACTGCCAGAAGCAAAAGCTGGTAGCTGATGGCAAAGCATAACGGTAATACACTGTGATGTATAATAGGATGTGTATAACAGTTTCTGATCCTCTATGGATGAAGGAAAGAAGAAAAGGGATGCATATTACTCTGGTGACTAGGGATTATATAACCCTTTCACACACAAAAAAAGCCAAGAATACGACTCTGTTGCACCAACCTAGCATATGCTTCTTCAGGTCATGTAGAAGGGTTTTTGGAAGTCAGCACAGTGTTGAAATGGAGAGAGGAGCCTTTCATGTTTAAAGGAGAAGAGAAGTCTCGCTGAATGTGTTTGGACTTTCTTCTCTCAGAATTGTTGTCTACTGCCTAAAATACTTTTTTCTAAATCAGCTGGAGAGTTTCTCTCTCTTTTTTTTTTTTAAATAAAATTTTAATGAAGATTCTGCTAATGAAAGCTCTGTCAAAAACTTTCAATTATTACCACAATATCCCTTGATGTTTGTGGAGCACCAACTATTAACTGAGCTCCCAATAGTAAAGAGGACCCCTATAGCAGAATGAGAATTAAAATTGAGAAGCTCTTGGACTTCAGTATTACAGTAGGGAAGAAAGCTCTGAAGATCATCAGGATGATCCAAAAAACCTTCCTGTGCAGGGAAGTGAAAATAGCTGGATTAGTGAAATACTTTTATTCCCAATGCTGAGTTTATCCAGAAGTCAAAATGAGCTGTCCTCCAGCATAAGAAGTATGTATGGAATTTGGATAAGGAAGAAAGGGTTGCTTCTTTCTACCATACATGCCTCTGAGTGCCCTCAATGTAGCTGAAGTCTGTAAACTGCTGTATGCCATATTGCCAATAAATGGTTTTTTAGTGCTCTTCTCAGTCAGTTTTGTAGGTTTTTGTTTTTGTTTTAAAAAGGCAAACAAAACCAGGCAGAAGCTCAGAGAACCTGGTAGTTCTGAGAGCTTGGGGACATTGCTTCAGCACTGGCCATTGCTAATCATAATGACTGCCATTTCAGTCTTCCCTGGAAGGAATAAATTATCTGAGAAGGAGTAATATTTCTCATCTAGGAGATCAGGAGAAACACTCCACAGAAAGAACGAAAGCCTGAGAGGCTTAGTGGATGGAATTAGATGAAATACCTATGCCTAGAAAAGTATGTGACAGAGAGTCCATAAAAATGTGCAACCAAGTTGCTGTTGACTTGCCTAATCTATAAATGTCAAGTTTAGGGCTGAACATACACAGTAGTCTACATATAAATTTTAGGACAAATAGCAATTTATAACTAAGTTCTGCCCTACATTTCTACAGGTGTCAGGTGGAAATATGCAGTAGAGTTGCATTTGTCCCCTTGAAAGAAGTGAGACCCATAGTCACTGCGTGGTTGTGCTGGTGGCACAAGTTACACTGGCTGTTGGCAGTTTGACAGAAATCTGTAAGAAAATATCGCTAAGTGGAGACCCTTGAATCTCATTTAACTGCGATGAACAGCCCTGTAGTCTTAACTTCTTTCACCAATATAAAAGGTAATTGTACTTCTTGTAGGGAAAGTATGAAGGAGGGTAAGAAGAGAGAAATTAAAGGCAAGAAGAGCAATGCATTCAGAGATATCCATTCAGTTGAGCGTACCACCTCTCTAACGTGCACAAACAATGAGGTAAGAGTTTTGGTGTATTTAGGCTCTTCACACCAGTTAATCACAAAATCACAGAATGGTTTGGGTTGGAAGGGACCCCTGGAAGTTATCTAGTCCAACCCCCTGCTCAAGTAGGGCCACCCAGAGCAGACTGCTCAGGACTATGTCCAGGTAGCTTTTGACGATTTCTACAACCTCTCTGGGCAACCTGTGCCAGTGCCTAAGCACCTGCACAGCACAGAATTGCTTCATGATGTTCAGATGGAACCTCTTGTGTTCCAGTTTGTGCCCATTGCCTCTTGTCCTGGCACTGGGCACCACTGGAAAGAGCCTGCTTCCACCTTGTTTGCACCCTCCCTTCAGGTACTTACAGGCATTGATAAGATCCCCCCTCAGCCTCCTCTTCTCCAAGCTGAACAGTTCCAACTCACTCAGCCTCTCCTCATAGGAGAGGTACTCCAGTCCCTTCATCATCTTGGTGACAATGAGACTCCACTTACATAACTCATTACATGTCAAAGTTCCCACATGGCAGAGAGCTCTAAAAACACACTACATGCCCTGAAGGAGTGAAAGAAGGAAAACACCCATCATATTGTGAATTAGACTCCCATCATAGCTTTCTCCCAAGGTGAGACCAGTCCAAGCATCAGAATTGCTTCAACACTGGTTATGAAACATAGCCCCTGGACAGGAGCTGCGTTTGAACCACTCAAGATCCATGGGCTGCACCAATCTAGTTTGTAGTATTTTGGGCAAGGAGTGTATTGTCAGATAGTCCAGTTCAGATAACCCTTTCCCACAAACTTTCAGAAGTTTATGTAAGCCACTTGAGCTTCATGAGTAATACACTTGGACTAGTAATCCAATGGAGAAAAAAAAAAATAGTGTTTTTCCTTGTTGTTTTACTTGTCTGTAGCTTTTGTCCTGCAAGATCTGATTCATCTCCCACTTAAGCTGATGGGAATGATCTTTCCACACTCTGGCTGGAAAATAGTCTGTCTCATTCATTTCTGTGATTTGGGCTCCTGGGGAAAAGAGTTAGAAGTGTATATGTCAGTGGCCTGTTTAAGCGGCCATCATTTCATCAGGACTAGCTGGCTACATCTTAGTTAGTAAATTAAATGTACCTAGGACCACACTCCGGTAATGAGGTCAATAAGCACAGATGGGTCTGAATCCACACTGTCCATCTTTCTTAGCTCCCCGAGCAGCATAGCTGTACACAAAGTGTGTCATGGGATGGTCCTTGACCTGTGCTAACTCCCGGCCTGAGAACAGGGACTATTTTGGGAATACAAGTTACCCTGGGACAAAACTGTCTCAGGGACTGCTGCAATAGTTTAAGAGTATACCTGACCAAGTCAAAACGTCTGGGAACTCTTTACAGTGTTGAATAGTATGGACATAAGCACAGTCTGCTTAAAATGAGATCCAAACATAAGTATTGAGTACGGGTCTAACTGATGACCTTTCAACTTTATACTGACGGAAATTCTTACCAGATGCTTCATCTTTTTAATGCAAAGTCCTATCTTGAAAGACATCAGCCAGCACGTGCAGGATAAGGAGATGATCTGAGACAACCAGCACAGCTTTCCAAAGGCAAATCATGTCTGACTAATCTGGTGGCCTTTGATGATGGAGTAAGTGCATCAGTTAACAGGAAAAGACTGACTAATGTCATCTACCTGGACATCTGTAAGGCCTTTGACACGGTCCCACATGACATCCTGATCTCCAGATTGGAGAGATACGGATTTGATGGGAGGACCATTCAGTGGATAAGGAATTGGCTTGAAGGACACACCCATAGAGTGGTGGTCAATGGCTCTATGTCCAGGTGGAGGCCGGTGATGAGTGGTGTCCCTCAGGGGTCTGTTCTGGGATGAGTACTGTTTAATATCATTATCAACAACATAGACAGTGGGATACAGTGCACCCTCAGCAAGTTTGCAGATGACACCAAGATGAGCGGTGCAGCTGATACACCAGAACGAAGGGATGCCATCCAAAGGGACCTGAGCAAACTTGAGAAGTGGACTCATGCGAACCTAATGAGGTTTCAACAAGTCTAAGTGCAAGGTGCTGCATCTGGGCCAGGGCAATCCCAGACATGAGAACAGACTGGGAGAAGAACTCATTGACAGCAGTCCTGCAGAGAAGGACTTCGAGGTTCTCATGGACAAAAATCTCGACACAAGCCAGTAGTGCATGCATGCAGCCCAGAAGGCCAACTGCATCCTGGGCTGCATCAACAGAGGGGTAGCCAGCAAGTGGAGGGAGGTGATTGTGTCTTTTTCTGCTCTGCCCTTGTGAGGCCCCACTTGGAGTGCTGCATCCAGGTCTGGGGCCTGGAGCACAAGAAGGATGTGGGGCTGTTAGAACAGGTCCAGAGTAGGGCCATGAAGATGATCAGAGGGCTGGAGCACCTCTCCTATGAAGAAAGGCTGAGAGAGATGGGGCTGTTCAGCCTGGAGAAGAGAAGGCTCTGGGGAGTCCTTATTGCAGCTTTTCAATACTTAAAGGGGGCTTATAAAAAGGATGAAGAAGGACTTTTTGCTCAGGCAGACAATGACAGGACAAGGGGGAATGGTTTTAAACTAAAAGAGGGGAGATTAGATTAAAGGCTAGGAGAAAATTCTTCACTCAAAGGGTGGTGAGGCACTGGAACAGGTTGCCCAGAGAAGCTGTGGATGCCCCATCCCTGGAGGTGTTCAAGGCCAGGCTGGATGAGGCCCCGAGCAACCTGATCTAGTGGGTGGCATCCCTGCCCATGGTAGGGGGTTGGAACTGGATGATCTTCAATGTCCCTTCCAACCCCTGAGCTGTTCTATGATTCTGTGATTCCATGATTAATCCCTATTTACTCCCTACTTACTGTTTTTCATGGTAAACTATTTAAAAAAAAAAAAAAAAAAAAAAAAAAAAAAAGAAGGCACCTTTGCTTTTTGCCATTTTTAACTCTGTTTAACCTGGAACTTTATACAGGATAGAAAACAGCTAGTATGTACATGATGAATAAATAGAAACAGAAATACTGCAGCTGATAAATTCAAATCTGTTAATTCATGCAAGGTGTTGCAGGAAACAATTTGGTCCTGATACAGGTGTTTACAGTTCTGCTGTGGATGTAGGAGCCACAAAAGCACCTGGAAAAAATACCTGGGGGAAACAAACAAACCAAAAAAAAGGCAAATTAGCCCTCCAGTTTGCTAGGAGTAAATTTTATAAATATCTTGTGAGTTCTTCTGCCAATACTCTTTTAAATAGCAAAGCAGAACTCGTTCAGACTTTCTGGGTAGGATAAAATTTTGTTTGACACAGGCAATGACTGTAGCCAGCCATGATCTATTCTGCGTCACCTCTAGCTTAGTGATGTATTGGGTCATTGTTGAAACAGCAAATTATTAGAGAAGTGAGAAGTACTACAAATGACAGTAGGTTAATGCCAGATTTCTTATCCCCATCTATGTGACAGAATGAGTACAATTTTGAAAGCTTCAGTATCAACCAGAATAGAAGTGCAGCTTTTAGTACATTGGTAATAGTGTTATTAACAAACTATCTCTAACCCATACCAAAGTACTGTGTTCTATAATGACATCAATTAAAATACAATAATGGACTTAATAACGTGTCCCATAATGGGAAAAAAAATCGCATATTCATGTGGATTATCTCTTCATACCCAAGAGAAATATTCCAATGAAAGACACTCTAATGAACATACTGCTAAACATCCTTAACATAATATGAGTTAGAAATATGTCAGGGTAGAAAATACCTTGTAAAAAGTCAAAGAGCTGTCCAGAACATTCATCAGCTGCCTTGCTTGCTGCTTTGAATACATAAATCTTCAAACACGCCACTAAAAAAGCCAGTTATTGGCCCAAGTCATTCTGAGCTGCACTTCCAAGTAAGTAGCCCATCAAATTCGGTCTTGCTTAAGGCAGGTTATCTTGGTGGCTTCTTCCAGGACCAGCCTCTCTTGTATTAATCAGTACTGGCATAACACTGACATCAGTAGCTCTTCTGGGCAGGCCAGGGACCCTGATCCAACTTTGACACTCCAAGATGAGGTTGCTCACCTCTGGCTTCATGTGGTTGCTCAGGTTTGTCCATAAGCCTAGATCTTGGCACCAGGTTCATTTAGCGTAGCCTTAGGCACAAAGCTTGGCTGCACATCTTCAGAAAGGTCATAAAGAAAATAGTGATAAAATAGTATGTTTGGGATGCAGCAGCTTAATGTCCTTTTTGACAAGTGAAGACTTTCTTCATCTGTTAAACAAGCACAGGAGCTGTGCTGTTGCTTCAGCATAAGCTGTGTCCCTTTCAGTTCTGTATTTGGAAATATCCCAGTCTGTATGTCTGCAGTCTACAGTCCCAGAGTACTCTTGTGTAGATGTTTGTTCGTCCTTTGACATACTGCAGATATGTTATTAATTACTCTATTATCTACTTAAATATTTGCAAACTGCACACTTTTTCAGCTGATATTTACAAGACTTCATTCATTGTTACTGCAATATTTCTTTTGCTTACTGGCCTTTGATAAGCATTTTTGAAAATCTAGCTACAACTGTATAATGCCACAGTGAACTACTCAATTCATTTTTTTACCAGAGTTCATCTTCACCCAGCAGGAACAGGCTCCCAGCCCTGGGAGCTGCGACAGTGCACTTCAGCCACCACCCACAATCAGCAACGTGAACAAGGCTCGGCTCAGTGACAGAGGTGAGATGCAAGCCTTCCCATCTGTGGGAATGCAGAAGACATCACACATTTGAGGTCCTGGCAAGGTCCAGCCAAGAATTCTCTACTATTACATCCAGGACAATTGAGTTAGGTCCAATGCAACATCTTAAGCTTTTGACCTGCAGTCCTGAGTGTCTACTGAAAGATAACAGGAATCTAAATCACTTCCAGAGACATTTGGAAATACTGTCCACAAATGGAAAACACACTTAAGACTACAGTTATTGTGAACTCAATTACAATATGGGTTCAGTTTACAGTTTTTGAGAGATGAATTTAGGGTGGCATTCAAAAATCCATCTCTAAGTTACAGTAAAAAATAGCAAAAGCCAACATTCTTCTCCTCAGTCCTCTTATTCTGACAGTGTAAATTGTTATTTGTAGCTTACCAAGACTAAATAACATCAGAAAGCATGAACACTAACAGCCAGATAAGTATTTAATCCAGAAAGTAATATGCAAATCTGCTAAAAGAAGTGTTTTCTTCTCAAAATCAAATCTCTTTGAAGAGGCACTCAACTCATTCAAAACCAGCAGTGCAGAATGAAATATGCAATGTGCCAAGCAAGAAAATATATGACACAGAAAGCAAAGAAAGGGGATGATTATTAGAGTATGTTTGTTTAGTAGCTACACATTACTTCTCTTAAAATACACTACTACACTATAGTTACTATCCTGTTGTCTGTACTTGTCTCTGTTTACCTTTCCAATAGTGGGATCTAATCATTTATACGCTTACGGCATTTTGTTGGTTTTGTTTCCTACCATAATGTCAGATTTGTATAAACAAAGGAATGGGTAGACTTTAATGTGTTTTTAAGAAAAAAAAATCTAGTCACAGATATATTTAACAAAGTGAAAGAGATTTTCAAATAGAAAGATGTGACTAAGAAAAAGAACTCATAATTCAGAGTATGAGTAAAACTTCAGAGACTAAAACTTGCATGGAAAAATACACTAACTGGGAAAATCCAAATTTGCTCTCATACCAGTCCGGAAGCAGCTCAATCCCTGATTATTCTGGCTAAGGCCAGAAACATCTAGATTTGTCTCACATCAGGATTTGCTCAAATTAAATAGATTTCACATTAATACATTTCCAACCTCTACAGTAAAACAAACAAACAAACAAACAAACAAAAGTCCCTTCCTAATCAAGCAACTAGGAATGCTATACATTAATATGAACAACTGCTTATGATATAATTAACACCCATTGCCAGGGGACCCAGGTTTGGTAAAACAAAGCTCTCCACACTCCCCCTCTTCTGTGCCCTGGCCACTCATGCGCCAGGTGAGCGGCATGCAGGAATCTCACAGCTGATCTACGCCATCCGACTCCTGTCACCCAGCACTTTCCCTTTTTTAATGAGTATCAAATGCATGCTGACCCCGAGATGATGATGGTGCAGAATATTTTCAGGTTCTTGAAGGTCACAATAAATTTTGGAAAGCATTATCAGCATAAAAGGGCTTTGGTGTTCTTTCATCTGAAGCTAGATAGAAACGCGTCGTGACCCTTACTGGACTCATATCAATACTTGTGAGCGATGTACAGCTCATGTGATGAAGAGACCAGCACCAGCACATTTTGTTCAGCTTGCTGCTGACTTACAGCTGGTTGGCTGACGCCTGTATAGTGGCTAGCGGGCAGAAAGCCTCTATAAACAAACTGTCAAGTTTAATTGGACTACTTGGTAATTATTTTGTTATTAAATAAGGACGTGCTTTTGTGTGGCATTGACCTCTCTCCTTGGACTTACTGGGGATTGCGGCAGCTCAGCACTTCTCAGGATGAAACCCAAAGTGCCTGCTGTTCTTTTCATCAAATACAATTGCAATTGCATCACTGACGTTATTGCCAGCAGGAGTAAGCTTTAAAACTTGTAGAAGGCTTTTGAGCCTCGTTTGATCTACACATGGCATAACAGCAAGGCTCTCCAACGCTATTAAGCACGTATTGTGGAAGCGAGATTGTAATCGCCGATCCAGACAGTGACAATGCAGTCAAATGAGCCCTGTTCCTGAGTGTTTGTTTTCTCAAAGCCCCAGGGACAAGTAGTTATGGGGAAATCTTGAGTTCATTAAAATCAAATACGCTCCTGGTGTGCATGATTGCCAGGGAAGGTGATGTGAGCGTTCCCTAGGCAGGGAACAAGCAATATGTGTGTGTGTCCGTGCGGTAATGTGCCCACTGTGATTTTTAAGAAAATTTAATGAATTCCAGAGGCCTGACTTCATGATTTCTGTGTATTGTACAGTAGCAATAGATGGTTGTTTGTTCATACGTAAAGTATTTCACTGATGGCTGAAGCAGGAATTTTTAGGAGACATTTATTTAATGATAAAAAATGTGTCATCAAGTCAAATGTGCTGATGCTACTTCTGTAAGCTAGTCTGCCTGCCTGGTCTCATAGTCCTACCGCACGCACAGGAATGGTGCCGACCGTAATAAAAAGGAGTGTCAGCATACCCTCCTTGTAATGACAAATGCTATTCACTCCAAACAGGCTTTTTTTTTTTCAGAGAGGGAAAGGCATAATTTCAGGCTTACACAAGGCAGCAGGGGAGGCGAAATTCCTAATCCTGGCATCAGCCCCACAGCCAGCACCAGCCCCACAGCCCTCCGGGTCAGACCTGAGGCTCTCATCTCACAGGCCTCTGGTTCAGGTAAGTTATGTTGCTTTTTCTTCAAACATTTGTTCGGAAAACCATGTCCAAAAATTGTGGTCTGCTTTGTTTTACCACTAAACCTCTTTGGGACTGGAGACATCATGAATCCAGTTAAAATTAACAAACACGGTCGGCTTTGTCTCCCCAGAGGCAGCAAGCCACCTACCGTGTTGTGGCCGGGTACCCAGGGCATGCAGATGTCCCTGGTGGTTCAGGGAACTGTTCAGAGGGGTCCAGACTGGAAAACTTCTGGATTAGTAAATCTGTCAAAGGGCTGTGGAGGGAGTAGGGTGAAAATATTTCCTTTAAGCAGCCTAGCATCCCTTCTCCAAAGGGACAGCTAGTGAGAGACATGCCACCACTTCAGGCAAACCCCAAGTCTCACACTTGGCTTTGTGCACCTGACGTACTTCTGTTTGGGTAGCTTGCTTGCAGAAGGAGTGCTGCCTTCTCCATTTCCAGCATCCTGCAGAGAAAAAGTATCACTAGTAATGAAGCAAACAAACAAAGCCCACCCAATTTTACTATTCAAACACACCTAGAAATAATTACATTAATCTACTTAGCACTTGAGAAAGAAAAAGGTTTTCTGTTTCACCTAATGCAAGTCACTTAATAGCTCATTTGACTTAGGTTTCCCAACAGCTAGTAAAATAAATGTTACCAAGTACTTTTAAGGAATGCATTTTTGCTAGTAAAAAGTAGCTACTTCGGCTGGACCAGCTCAGATTTAGCACCACCAGTTTGTAACATTGCACATAAGCTTTCATGAGCTCACTTCTAGACAGCTTCTAGCTGTTGGCAACCATAAAGGTAAGGAAGACGCTTGACAACTTTATGCCTTCTTCAGCCTCTCTCTGAATGCTGGAGTCACTTGTCTGTATCTTACAAAACATCAAACATCTTTACTCCACATCTGACAACAGGAGGTGAATCCAACCTGCTGAAAGGATCGCTGTTCTCTGGCCAAGAATGAACTCGTTTCACGAGTGCGTTGTGTTCTCAACACACCAAGCCCCAAAATAAATTGCCTCTTTACATCTCCTGTTAGAGCCTGGGAAAAGTCTAATTGTGTGATGAGCTAAAATAACACGATCAAATTACCATATAGCAACCAGGAAGAAATTAAAATAGCAGCAAGGTCCTGTCTGGCTCTACAGCTGGAGCACGGCCAGCTTGCAGGCTCCTTTCTGCTGATGCTCCCTTGCTGCAAGCGAAGTCTGGCACCCAAGGCACCTTAGAAAACTACCTGCAACAGGCTCCCAAGCCACAGATAGGACTGCAGCTAGTTACATGGAAAGGCTGGCCTTACATATATGTTACAGCTCTAAGGTTTTGGGAGATGTCTTTGCCATGAGTGAAAATGTATTTAATTAATCATACTTGATTGCCAGACATATTTTTAATAAGTAATACTTATCATTACTTGTGGAGAAACAGAGATACGTTCTTTATTGCATAAAACACAAAAGGAAACACTGTCTCCTCTGCTGCAAAGTTCAAGAGAACCTGAATCTGCTGAACTCTTGACAAGAGTTTTCGACAAGGAGATTCCTCGTGCATGCAGCTGTCTCTCCGACGTTTCAGTGGGGTCACTCTTCTCAGAAGTCTCCTTTCCTGGAGGGCAGAGTTGATGCCACCTTCTCGCCCTGGGACTCTGCTTTGCTCAGCCACCCCTTACAGAAGCTAGCCCAGAAACCAGGCACTTCTCGACCCTAATGAACTGTAGGACTCACACTGCTGGAAAGACAAAAAAGAAAATGCAAAAACAACCCAGCCCAAAAACTTAACTGTACTTTAAATGATTACTAGCAGAACTATTTAGTTGTTTCTGATTTGCTGAATTCAATCCAATAGATTTGGCAAGAATGAATATATAAATATTCATATAAATATATATATAAATATATATAAATATATTCATTCAGGGATCAAACAAGCATCCATCATCAAAACTAGGTGCAAGTGACAACTCGTTATATCCAAGCAACCACTATTGATCAGCAAAACCCAGGCCAAGAGTTTGCAAAACTCTAAAATTCATCACCTGGCTTTCAGAGGCACCAGGTATGCAGCAATGTTAGCCTCAGGGGAGTCTGGCAGTGGCTTTGCATCAGGCCATTTCCTTAGCTGTGTAAGTGCAGATTTATAAACCTACACTTCCATTTAAAATTGCAGGGTTTTATATGCTTGCTAAATCCATGCCATTTCATGAAAATAAGAGTTTGAAATCATAAGGTAGGCTAATGGACTTTAGAGAGCTGTGCTCAACACATTTTTTATGTTGCTGTTCTAATCCTAGTCTCCCTTTACAAGGTGGAGCTGTCAAAATTTGGCAGAAAGAGGAATCTGCATGGAGGAGGGTGGAGGCCATCAAGGAAGGGTCTGCACCCGCACTGGAGCTGGGAAGGCTGACCCTGGAGTGCTCCCCACTCAGCTTTCTCTCCCTCCTTGGAAAATCCCCAAACCAGCCCCTCCACACCCCCACCTGCCCAAGTCACAGAAGAGCCCAGGTGGGAAGGGGCCTTGAAAGATCACCAGGTCCAAACTTTTGTGGGAAAAGGAAGCCTAGAAGACATTACCTGGCACCCCCTCCAGTCACTTCTTGAAACCTCCAATGATGGGGACTCCACAGCGTCCCTGGAGGGGTTGTTCCAGTGATTGATGGTTCTCTCTGTAAAAAATTTCTTTCTTATATCAAGACAAAACCTCTCCCGATGCAACTTGTACTCATTGCTCCTTGCCCACTCCAGCAGCTCCTTGTGAAGGGAGAGCCTCCGTCCTCCTTGTAGCTGCCCTTTAAGCACTGGAGTACTATGACAAAGTCCCCACCGAGCCTTCTCTTCTTCAGGGTGAAAAGACCGAACTGCTCCAGTCTTTCTGCATAGGGCAGGTCCTCCAGCCCTTTGATCATTTTGTGGCTCTCCTTTGGACCTTCTCCAGTCGGACCAGACCTGGACACAGTACTCCAGGAGCAGCCTGACCAGCGGTGAGAAGAGCAGTATGGTGGCATCTCTCTCTCTGCTAGTAATGGCCCTGTTAATCCCCATGTAGCGTCAGAGGTGGTCATTTTGACTCAAACCCACCCCGAGCCCTCACGTAGGTGCAGCAGGGAGTGGTGAGTGAAGAGCAGCCAGCAGATTCATGTCAGGATGAGGTGCTGCTGGTGAAGCGATGACTCAATTCCTTCCATAAATTGCCCCCAAATCCCCCTGATCCCCCAAGAGAGACAGCCAAACTACACATTTTCTTCACAGGAGAACAGAGGAGAAAGAAAAGGAGGCTTTACCAGAATAACAAATATTTTTTACTAATAAGATCTGACAAAGGGTATGACTCACTCTCCTAGGCAAATATTATCTCCTACTGACAGGGGAAGAAAAATTGTGCTAACTCTAGTGGCACTAGCACTCATTTAGCTCTTCCTATTAGGAAGGTGATACTGAACCAGCATTGCCGTCTGCGGTTTCATCTTCTGCTTGTGAATTTCTCTACTTTCAAAAAGCGCTGCCAGAACTGATACTGTCAAAAACAACTCTGCGTTACAGGGTTTTTCCCCTTTTCTGTGACCTTGGTGATAATTAAGTGTCTCGTTCTCACAGAGAAAAAAATGTGAAGCATGAATTGGACCGGCTGGCCTATCTGCTGATTTATGGGTCAGGTCTCTGGTTGTTACAGACAAAATTTTTACGTCTCTGATTAAGAAGCCCTGCTGATTTAAGGATCTCACAAGAAATGTGTGCATAATGAATTATCTACAGATTATAATTCAAATTGTTCCTGGATGATTCATATCACCTTCCTTTATTAAATTACTATTTTAGAAGTCTAACAAGGGCAATGCGAACCGACAAGTTGTGACATTTTGCCATATATAGCAGGTCAGCAGAGCAGCAAGTTTGGGTAAGTGGTGTTTGGCCCTAGTTTGAGATGCCAGTAGAAAGCAAAGGCTCAAGGAGATACAAGAGAAAAACAGGTGTCATTACAGGATAAATGCTTCCCTTCGCATTTCTACCTCTTGTGGTTCTGAATCTGTTGATTTCTTTTCCTTGCCTGAGCGAAAGTTTCCAGTGAGCTGTCTGCAGTAAAGCCCCAGCTCCCAGTGTTACAAAATGGCACTGCCTGCTCTTGCTTAGGAAATGCTGAGGGCTACCAGGCATCACCAATATATATATGGGGATGGGGGACATGATGAAAATACATATAAAAAGTTGTGGCACAGCAAATACTGTTTTCCCATTCTGGCTTCTTCTATTAGCAGAGGCTTATCAGGTCTCCAAGTGGCAGGCTGAGGAACCTGGAAATGCCTGCTGTGTCCCATGCCTGCTTGAAGGGCTGTGCAGCAAATCAGCGCTGCAGACAGCACCTGTCTCTCGTGGTCTGACAGCAGAAGGAAACACAGTGAGCTCAAGCAGTGAGAACTGGGAAATGAAAAAAAAAAATTAATGCAAATTACAATTACAGCATAGATTTTCACATTGGCTTAGTGTCACCTTGCATCTTTCTCCAAGCGGATGCACGATAGCAATCTCAGTCTGTACATGTGACATACATCAGGAGAGTATTAGAAAATGCAATTACCCACTCTTAGTCTTTACCTCAACACGCTCCAGTAAGAGGACTCCACGTGTTCCTGTTCGTGCTTTGTAAGCTGACGTGAGCCAGGTCTCAGGAGGATCCCCACTCCTCCAGGCTTTTCCAGAACTCTCATTTCCTTGCAGAAATGCACGGAAAGCATGGAGCAGGTGGCAGATGGTGGCCTGACCCACAGCACTCATGTCCCTGCAGCTCTGGTGAGGACAGAGCGGGGAAAGGAGCTGCTCTCTATGGAGAGGGGAGAGCAGTCCCGCGTGGGAATCAAATAAACGTGCAGGGAAATCAGAATATGGTATCTGCATTTTGAAAGTGCAGTAAAGGCGTCGTTTTACTAAATAAGCAGTAAAGGCAAAAGACATCTGCAGTAGTTTGACAAAGAGACTGATGCTCCTGTAAAACGGTAGCTCTGTAGTTGCTAAAGTCCTGGGGTTTTGTATTATCTAGCCATTACTAATGCTATAAATGAACAAAACCATTTTCTGGACTTCAGTAATTTTCACCTTCAGAGCCTCTAAATAGCATCTTCATGGCAATAATTTAGTAAGGCCAGCAAAACAAGGCTTCAGTAAATGCACTTAAAAAGTAGTTAATACACACAAAACCAGACCATAACAGCTTGTACAACAAAAAAAATGACTTTATGCAGGAGGCTTTCCATCTTTTCCACAGGGAAATCCTGGAAGACTTGTGTTTGCGTACATACGCGGAGCACACGCTGTAAATCCAGCATGTTTGGGATGTCCAGGGCTTTACTGAGCTTATCAAAACACTGCTCAGCACACGTAGCTTGGCCTGGCGCTGGACACAGAGGAGTCGGTGCACTTTCCTGCAGAGCACACCTGCTCTGGCTTGCTGCTTCGGTCCTGGGGCCAGACCTGCTGCCCCGGCTGAGCCCTCAGGTGTTCTGAGGCCCTGGACCATTGCCCTATGCATCCTTTTTAATGCTGGGATGAAGTGTCTGGCTCAAAAAGAGGCCTTGTTGGGGCAACAGATGTAGAAAAGCCCTCCAGGAGCAGCAGGACTGAAGAATTTTTATGAGCCTGGGTGATGATGGCCAGAGCTGCTGGGAGACATGCAGTCCAAAATAGCACAAGCGGCAAAAAGAAGCCATTCTTATACCTGCCTTCAAAGGATGCTGAAAGGTGTTTCTGAATTGCTTTTTCTTAATTTCCGAGTTCTTAATTTAAGAACCAATTGCTTTAGTAATCTTTCAGAAATCTTCTCCAGTAGAGGAAGCCCTAACCTTTCCTCAAGTATCATTTTCTTTGCAAAAGACTCTCCAATTTAATTCCAAACCCCACTCAGCAACTGTATCCCTCCTGACCTCAGTGGCTTACCAGCCTTTCTGCTTTGCTTTTCCTCTTTTTACCCTGTTACCAGGAGCAGTTCTATATATGTGTGTGTGTGTAGGTATGAATCTATTTATGTGATCTCGCTGACCATGCTGTGACCATCCGCTCCCTGTACCAGGAACACCAGACACTGCTCTGTAATGGGAGCAGAGATCAGGGGGCAAGTTTCCAGTGGCAGAGCTGGTGTCTACACTGGTGTGGGTATTTCTACAGAACACCAAAACCTGTGGTGTGGATACGTTGCACCTCGTGCCAAAACTCTTCCACATGAATGACTTACCAAAATAGGTTTCTTTTTACTTCACAGGCAGCAAACTAGAGTAATACTGGGTTTTTCATAAGTTATGCCTTCTTGAGTTACAGGTCCATTTGTCTCTGAATTCTTGGAGAATTTACTTCAGCATAATCAAATTGTTTAACATGGCTCTTTTCTGTTCTGCTCTGTTATATTTCCACATTTGAATCTGCTGCTTCATTTCATATGTATTTCTTTTTCCAGCTTTTTTTTTTTCTTTTTCTTTTTGCATTCTCCTTCACTGCGTTTTCATTTCCATACATTTGCAGGTGAGAAATTAGCCCTGCAGACCATGTTGTTCTCCATGTCAGGAGATTTTGCTCTTGCCTGCTTCCCTGCCCTTTCCCTGTTCCTCCTTCATCCTCTGCCTCCTTTCTCCACGCAGCAGGTCGAGGCTGGCTTGCCTCTCCATCTCTCCATCAACACCCTCCCAGATCAACTCTGCTTGCTGCTTGTATTCTCTTTTACCTCCCTCATCCTTCCTCTTCTGCTTCACTCCCCCTCATCCAGGTGTGTGTGTGTCTGCATGACACACTGGTAGCAGGTGACTGCAACTGCTGAAGGTGGTGGCACCTCACCATGGCTGATCACCTCCCCTTCCACTATTTTACTTATGGTTTACTTACGGACTTTTCCAAAATCTCATACGGACTTCATAGTGACTGGGTAGTGTTGGGTTATGCAATGAAAGGCTGGTGTCCCCCTCACACAGAGGAGGACAGAGGCACACAGGCGGTGGGACCCTGCCCTGGCCATTCCCTGAGCTGTCACAGGAGGTGGCCAGCCCCACAAATGGGGGGACATCCATCGCCATGGGGCTGGGGAGAGGTCCCAGCTGGCCCCAAGCCATGCAGCCCCCCTGGCAGCCCCTACAGGTGGCATCTTTGCTGAGACTGAGCACTGCCATGACTCTGCCCTCTCTGTCCATTGGTGTGATGGGAGTGGAGCAGGGCTGATGCTGAGAGCTCTCAGAGCTCCGCATGCACCATCTGAAGTGGAGGAAAGCTTAGATACAGGCTGTCAAACTTCAAATAAATCCTGCTTCAATTCACCTGGAAAACATAGTTCCACATGGTAAAGCTGTAATCCCTGTTGAAACCTCTTCATGAGGGCGAAAAAAGAAGAAAAGCCATAACATAAGTCAGCATGCTAGTGCTCAATACTGCGTATTGGCTTTCTTTGCAGAAAAAAAAAAAAGTTTGCGATCAATAGCTTTGAATTCTATTTTTGCCTACATCCTATTGCCCCTTCAAGTGACAAATAACTAAGGCCATATTTTTAGACCAAAGCCATGAGAAAAAGTCATTAATAGCTTGCAACACTCAATCTGCATGCCCCTGGATTACAGTTTTAATACAGCATGCCTTGGTGTTCAGAGTACTAACTCATGTGTAATCGGCCGTTTCACACACAGAGCGGAAGAGGGAGGTATTTCCCCTCGGGGGAGTTCAAAGAAAATAGACATTGCATGGCAGCCTCAGGGATTTGTCATGCAAAAAGGCCACTGGAGTTCTCACCTTTAATAAAGTGAGGAGAAAATAAAAATAAATCCACTTACTGCAGTAAAGAGCATGTTGGAAACAGATGGGATAGAAACCCGTAAGGCCTTCTAACCAAAAGGATTACCTTTGGTGAGGGCAGTGAGGTATCCCAAGCCTCCAAGAACAGGGATGGGGAGTCTCTAACACAGCCAAAGTGAAAGCCTCACCTGCTTCTACTCAGGCCCTGTCATTTGCAGGGAAAAAGAGGAAGGAACTCAGGGTGCTGCAGATCCATTTTTGGTAGCTCCTGGCCCCACGCAGGCTCAGCTAGGGACAGCAAGTCTCCCCAGCCACTGCTGCAGTCTGCCTGTCCAGCGGCCATGTCCAGCACCCGTTAGAGGTGCACGGTGAGCTGTCAGGACACGGTCTCTTCCCTTCCTCTTTCTGTGCTCATTTTTTTATTTTCTTCCCTTGTTTATTCTTTCTCTTGGTTTTTGTTGTTTTCCCCCATATCGCTTCATTCCATTCCTTGCCCCATCGTCTCCCTTGTCTCTCTACCCTCGGCCATGCCTTTGTACTCATTAGCTCCCGTTCTGTTCCCCACCCAACCTTGTTGTTCCTTCCTCCTCCCTACCTGTCCTCTTGTGACAACACAGACATAGAGCACAGCCATTTTTTAGCACAGACTGGAAGTAGTGTTTCCCCAAGCATCTCTCCCCGTGCCCCTCTGTGTCCCTCTGTGGACTAGTGCATGAAGTTGAATATAGCATCAGAAACAGCTGCTTTGCTCGTATAGCCTTTCTCTCTCTCTCCTTCTTCCTCCTCCTCCTTCTTTCCCCTGTATCCTTCATATTTTGTACATACTTGGGCAGTGTCATAGCCTCAATTCGATTACAAATTAGCATGGCTCTGCTGAAGCTAGCAGGCAGGGTTGAATTAAAGGCTCCCATCAATGCCCCACACTTTCTCACAAAGTGAAAAAGAAACACATTGTTTTTTAGTAGGAGAGAGACTTGATACAGAATGATGAGAAAGTAGATTAGATTAATAACAAGAACAAGGAAATGGTAATAGGAGTGCACTTCAGAAGCCCACCACTCTTCCATAGCTTTTAAGCATTTCTGTAATATTTGCTAGGGTAATAGAAAGGAGCAGATGCAGACAAAGGCATAGACAAATTACAAACTGCTGGTAATATCTGTATTCAGGACAGCTCTGAAATATATTCACATGCTGTCCCATGAGATATTAAATGACACTGTTATTGCATTAACCTACAGTTAGTTACTTGTCTGTTGCAAACGCACTGCACTGTCTTGGGCAATTTCTTTGCACAAAGCTTTCAAGGACAGTAGAGATCAGAATAACTTCAGACACATCTGTGTGTCTGGGTGTAGGGTGGAGCGCCGCACACTCTGGCCGTGCTCAAAGTAGATTGGGCAGGGCCATACATCTTCATTAGAATGACACTACAGCAGAGGGAATATGCAAGTGGACAGTGCAAGTAGAGGAATACCTGACCACGAGCGTGCAGCCATGCACTGAAATGCCTTAAAGGAGACTGTGGCAGAAATGAGCTTCCTGGCTCCTACGTGGGGGCATGCACTTATGCACATGTATGCATGTGTATAACTACAATATATATACACATTTATAAATATATACAGTATGCAAAAATATTTTATATCTATTACATATATATATAAATTATGGTTCTGCATCAGAACATACCTTTTGGAGGCTGGGTTTTTATTTTTTCTGAAGGAAAGCCTAGCAGTGACTAAGACAGTCCTTTCACACATCAGAATACTGCAAAAGTGCTGACCTGCAAATGTGATTTTCTCTTTCGGATTGGGAGTGAAGATTGCCTCTCCCCTTTCTTCTTCCCTGACTGTGTACTGTGCATAAACCTTTTGGCTGATGGAGGTCCTAGAGATGGCTCATCTCTTCCCTCCAGGACTTAGCAGCAGCTCTGCTGTGAGCTTGATAAACCATCAGACCTGGTCCTCATGAGGGTAAGTCCAAGAAATTCCCAGGAGACCATAGTGAGAATTTGATTTTCAACCAGCCTGATGGCACTGAAACGTCTAAGTCCCATGTACTTTTCATTCAGCACAGAGACTCTGACACACCATGTACTTTTGAACATGTTGCCTTCAGTCTGCTTTGTGTCACTGCCTCCTCTGTGGGAAGTGGAGAAGTGTTTCTGTCTTTCAAAGGAGATGTTACAAAGACTAAAGATCTTAATAGATGAGAAAAGTCCTTTATAGAGAGTGAGGGCACACATTCATTGGCCTGAATGGAAAGGGAGTCCTGGACTGGGGGAAGGAGGCAAATGGGAGTGAGGTTTGTTTTGTTATCAAGGATTGGGACTTGGAGACAAATCTGTGGCCACACCAATTGTAAAGGCAGTAGCAGCAGCTATGATTGCAGGAGAGAGGGTGTGGAGGGGGAGCACCCCAAGGCCCCAGACCTGAAGAATTTGTCCCTTTTCCCCCAAAGCCCTGGAGGGGAAGGCAGCTGCAACCAAAGACAGCAGGGAGCAGTCTGGGATGTGTCCTCTGCTGTCTTAGGTATAAACCTCATTGATATCAATCAGAAATGCAGTGCAGCATTCAGAACACTCTCCTTTGGGAATTTTGAAATAAATCAAAATCGCATTACATAGCCAAGGTTGCTGCAAGCTTACACATGCTTGAAGTGCCTCCTTTTAAAATCAAAAGCTGGGTCTCCTTTTATATTTTTTTTCTCCTGCCACGCAGTGTTCATCTTCTCTCACTGTCGTTGCTTTCGTTTTTTCCTTCACATACATTTTTATCCTTTCTTCTTCCCCCTGGCTGCCCTCTAAATGTAAAAAGCCAAGAGCGTGGCAACATCAAGCACTGGTTTGGTTCTCAGTAAGGATGCTCTTTTATCATGGTTCATTTTTTTTTGTTACCAGCCAGTAGGTGGAGCACATCCACTGTTTTAAGTACCACCGGACTTTTTATTTTGTTTTCCCGTTTTTTTTAACTCCTGTAAAACAATCTATCATTTCTGCTGCAGTGAATCAGTAGTTGCAAGGTAGTACCACACTATACAAAACAGCTAATCTTGGCTGGGCCTCAGCATTATACCACTGTGACTCATGTCAAACCATGTGGGGCCAAACACTGGCTGATCTAGGTGGGAGATAAAGTCTGAAAAAAAGACAAAAGAGCAGATGTTTAACAGTTTCCAGTTCTGTGCACTGTTCTTCTCCCCCCCCTCCCCCCACCCCCGCCCCAAAAAGTCTGCTACACAAGTGAGTGTAAGCCTCAGGACCAGAGCCCGGGCTCTCCTGCCTTTCCATGTCAGGGATGCAGCCATGCTGATCCCTGCCTCTCACACCTCTGAGGCTGCTGTGGCTGCTGCGCTTCTGAAATGATGTCCGAGCTCTCCACATCAGCCCCTCAACCAGCACAGGGGCCCTCCCTTTCCCACTGACATTGGGTGTATGAGAAATCTTAGGATATCCATCATTTCTGTCTGAGGTTGCACTTCTTGTCTCTGTGACATTTTTCATGAGTACAGGGGAAAAAAGCAACAGTAACAACAAAAAAAGCACAGACCAGCTTTTAGGCAAACAAGCCCATCTTTAGTCTTCAGCTTTAGCCTTTTCCCACAGCCCAGTTTTACAGTTTCATGGTTTTTTTCTGGGTCTCAGCTAGCCTGCCTGGCATCACCTGTGTCTTCCCAAAACAGCATCTCCATACCAGCAATATCCCACCTCCTGGCCACATTCACCTCTGGAGTGTGGTGGGCATGACAGTAGATATTAATCTTTCATTTCTCGGAGTATTTTTAATAGGCTGGTGAGTGTTTAGAAGGTGCCTTTGCAATCTAGTCATGAGGCAGACTGATGCTTAGTACTTCCAGCAGCCCCTCCCCACCCCACCCCCCTTTGCCCCCTTGAATGTGCTGTATAAATATTCACCAATGATTTAGAAAGCCAGTAGAGAATATGCAAAGTAGGAAAGTAGGACAAGGAGCCCTGGGCTGCCCTCACTCAGCAGGACTGAACCTGCCTTCTCCCACTGTGTTCAATGGAGGCTGATGGATTTACACTAGCAATAACCTGGCTGGTTTGTTTCCTACTTTGAACAGAGAGAATTTGCCACTGACCCTCTTGGTGCCACATCCATCCTCCTGACTCAGTGGGAGAGCCCCCAGCGTTTGCTTTGGTCTGGGTACCCACAGGAGCAGACCCACCGAGCCCAGCCTGCAGCTAGGAAGTGCTGCACAGCCCCATCCTGTGCCGTTTCAGAAAGGCACCACCATCAGCAGGCCACAACACAGCCCTTCCGCTGGTGGTTGTGCTATAAGCAGTGTGTGCCCTTAGAGATAAGACCACAACAGGCCTCCCTTCAGCGGCCATACAAAAGCAGTGCAAGCAGGGGGACTTTTTTGCTCTCAGTTACACCAACGATCTCCTTGAGGTTTCTTGCTCATTCCCCACTCCTTGCAGTCTCCTGTTTTGCTGTGCCCATGACTGCTGTACTGAAGTGCATCGGTCAGCTGCAGGCTTGAAGGTGAAGGCAGTAGTGTTTGTGAGGCCAACAGTGGAGACTCTCCTCACACAAGACCAACGTTTCATCTCCGCACTGTGACACAGCTGCTACCTGGGAAAAATAACAGAGAAACCTGAATGTAATGCAGTGGCCAGCGGTCACTGCTGTGTGTGTTTTCCAGAGTTCATTTTATTCCCTGCTGTAGCCCTCCAAATTAAAAGCAGTCTGGTTATTTACATTTGAAAATTGGATGATATGCTGGACTGCTATTTCTCTATTGACTCTGCGCTGCTAATACGTTTAGAAATTGCCTGTCTGCTGCAGATAGGCACTGCCTGCCTGGAAACGTTTGGATTTCCTCTATCAGCATCACAGAGGGAGATGCAGAAAATAGGCAAGGATATTTGATTGTTTGCTCTTACCTCCATCCAGCAATAACAGAGAAGCCTTTATGTTGGACACATCTGCCTGATGTGCACTAACAGCCTCTGCTCTGCCTTTCCAAAGAGGGCAAAGCCTGGCCAAAGTTTCTGACAGATGCAAGTGAAAAATTCAATTTTTTTAAAACTGCAGATGTTGTAATTAGCTCGTCCAACTCCCTGTGTGCCAGCTCGAGTCACTTGCAAGGCAATCCAGGCAGCACAAGCATCAGGGCCTACGAGCCAGCAGAACATGGCGCTCCCCTGGGCGCCCAAGATGGCTGCTGGGCCTCACCACCCTGCTGGTGCACAACATCCGTGCCACACACCACAGTGGCTCAGTGGCGCTGAGTTTGTAAGGTGAAGAACAGAACAGAAGCTGGTTTTCCACCAAGCTGGCAGCAGTGTATGGTGGGGAGGGAGCAGCCGAGAGCTGGAGAGGGGAAATGCTGTTTTGCAGGTGCAGCGCTTGCCTGTGAAACATGCTTCAGGATGGGGTAACACTGGATGGCAAGGACTCTGGTGGGCAGGGGGAAGCAGAGCTCCTGAAGCCCATAGGACAGAGGCAGGTGAAGAAGAGGAGAAGAGCTGCTGGCAAAACAGATGGTGGGGGAGACAAGGCCACTGGAGAGAGTGCAGTAAAAGCTTTGTGAGGAAGCTTGCCAGAAGGAGCATGCAGCAGAGGTGCCACCAGGTGACAGAGACTGAAGGCGCAGGGCTGTGGCCAAAACCAGCTCAGCAGCAGGGCTTTCTGAGCCTGCGTCTGCCCATGCTCTTGGAGGCCATGGGGGGTGACGACACAGGGCAAGCTTGTGGCTGTTACAAACTGAGTGACTGGGAAAGCCTCCCTGGCTGCCTCTGCACCCGGCCATTTTATCCACTGGAAATTCAGGGCTTGTTGTGTGTGCTAGTGCTCGGAGAGAAAGCTGCTCGTCGCTGCTCACATGGGCATGGCAGACACCTCTGCCTGAGGGGATCCTTGGAAGAAACTTCCATGTGGTCCTTTTGGGCCTCTGGGCCTCCTCTCCTTCAGCCTTGTCTCTTTCTGCCTCTGCCCCACTGCTCCCACCCTTTGCGGGACGTGCCATATTCGCATACTTGGCATGAAAACTGAAAGTCTCAGGAATTTTGGTACAGCTGGCTAATATTTGGGACACGGAGTTGCTTGTTATTTGCAGTTTGAGAATGAAAAGACTTCTCTTTTTCTGTTTCCTCCACTGTGATCTATGTTTGAGCTATCCAGCCTGGCGGCAGGAGCAACAAACCCTGATTTCACGCAGATAACCTAAATCAAGGATTTCTCAGGTGAAGCCTCATCAGCCACCTCTGCCACCTCCTCCCCACCCACCCCACATGGCCCATGGGCAGTAGTGTGGATTTTGCTCTTGTCCCCAGACACAGCCTGGGTAGCAAACAGCAAACGGCTGCATGCCTGGTGAGTGTTACAGAGCTGTGCGAGTGCCCTCAGCAAATGCTGACAAATCATGAAAACCCTTGCAGAAAGTCAGGAGTAGTTTGCAAATGATTTGCTACTCATTCAGGAGGCTACAGTTGTTATAAATCATCACTGTTTTGCCCGTGTCCTTTTGAGCTGGAAGGGCATGGGTTAATAAAAGTTTGATTAGATATATATATTTCTATATAACCCCTGCTGCTTCCACACACATACGTGCCCCCAGCTGCTCTGCAGACTGCAATGCAATCACCAAGGTGTGGTAAAGGAGCTATGCTGCCTACAGAACTCAGGAGCTTTGTACTGCAATGGAGAGAAATATTTATTTCCTCAGCTGTGACTAAAGAGAATATTCTCTGTGTGCAGGGGTGTTTGATGATCATATATGGCTGCATTTAGCATGATCAGTCATGGATTCACACACTAGACCAGTACGACATCATACCTATACATCATATTAAATATTACCTGTGTGTGGGAGCAGACACATGTTTCACGGCTATTTTGTTAGCCCCTACAGTTTTAAACCTTTTTTTCCCTTTCATTCTTCTCTTTAGATTACAGGGAAATTTCAAGTGCCAAATGATTTGCTCCTTGCGCTGCTGTTTCTTGCTTTTACTAGAGTACAGCACACAACCTGGGGTCTTACATCCTGTAAGAATAACTCAAGTGAAACCCACGGCACTGACAAGCACTCCAAATTAAAATGCCGGTTTGTGCTTACAGAAACGATGCTCATCAGAGCTTAGCAGAGGGCCATGGAGTTCAGAGGAAGATCAGGAAATCACACGTTAATGGATGGCTGCCTTGGAAAACAGCAGTAAGCCGGTGCTCCTGCCTTAGCCAGGAAAGCCCCATGTGAGCCTTTCATAAATTAAACTATTTCTGCCTTAAAGAAGCCTCTACTGCAAGCACGCTGCTAAACAAATTTCCCCACTGCCTGCTTGACCTTGAAATTGTCTTCTAAAATGACTGGGCCCACATGTAAACCTGACTTCATCTGTCACCCACTCCACCCAGCACACACACACACACCAGGTCTCCTCCAGCACCCATTCCAGCACAAAGTATCCCCTGTTTTCTGTTTTCTATAATAATGTTCTCACTATATGGGAGGAGTGAGTCTGTGGTGAGCAAATATTTGGATGAGGAAAAAGCCCAGCCTGGGGAAAACGAGATGACTTTTTCTTGAGGCTACCCACTGCCTTGCACTTCTGTAAATTGCAGTTTGACATATTAACCCTTTCCTCAAGCCCTCCATAAGCTTTGGAAACTGCATCAGTATTGCTGACAGCATCATGCATGTGTTCATCCTAAGTAGGTTATCCTTTACACTGCGCGGCTTCAAACTGTCTTGCTGCGATTTATCAGTGGGGAAGGATATTTTGGGGATGGGCCCATGTCTTTTCTCCACATCACAGGATAAAGTGCTACAGATAATGAATCCCACCTGTAGGATTTCTTAGTTTCCTGTGCAGTATCATACCGTAATACACACAGAAAATATATGTAACTCTCTGTCTTTCAGGATCTTAGGGACTGTTAAGTGACCATCTAGTTCATGGCATCCTATACTTCCCTAAGGACTTGTTACACTGAGACAGTTTGGTGTAGTGCACAGCAGAACCATGCTCAATCACAAATTGGAGCTGCAGAAAATCAGGACACACACACAGACACAGCTCCTCTGCACTGTGTTTGAGAGCATGGCTGTCTGTGTACTCTGTTGCAATCTTTTGTGATCTGGCTGAGGCACAACTTGCTCACAGTGGCACTTTGTGCACATACAGCAAGTGCAATGAAGCTGAGCTAATTCAGTGTCACACACGTGTTTTGGCAGCACCAGTAAAGCCCGGTACAGTGGGCAGGGGTGTGTGTGATGCTGCCAGTGAAGGAGTACTGTTTCCACGGCTGCCAGAATGAAGTGAAGGGGGCCAAGGGAGAAGGAAAGGAAAAAAAGGAAGGAGTAAGATCAGAACCCTGACTTCAATAGCCTTTCTTTTGTAAGCAATACTGTTAGGTGTCCAGACTTAGCAAATTCCAAATTTAGATAGTGTCATTAACTTAGGTTAAAAGGCATTCCCCATAAAAAAGTGGCAAGGTTTCTTAATGCTAGAAACAACCTTTTGCAGAAGTTATAGGTCCCACCATCATCCTCTGTACGGTTATACAGTCTTTCCTTACAGTTTTACAGCCCAGGGCAGAAGAGCCCAGGGCAGGTGCAAAGCCTTCACTCTGGGATATTGCATGGGGCATAATGAGGGAAACAAGTTTTTTTTCGCTGACTCCTTGCTCACAGTGATTTTTGGGGTGACTCATTTTTGTGCTATTCCTTTTTTGAATGACACAACTCCAAACAGTGGAAAAGGGGTGAGGAAGAAGAAGGTGGCTCTTGAACACCCCCAACCCAGCAGAAAAGAGGGCTATTCTGGTAAATAGGCTCCTGAGGGGTAAAGCAATTGCAGGGCCCTCCCTGTGTGAGTGGCACCTGCAGTCAGGTCACAGCTGTGACTCACTTGCAGAAAAGAAGCTGTAGGAAATTACATGAAAGGTAAGATCTTGACTGACAACACTATTGTAGTGCATTTGTACATGGGGCAGCAGCGGAGCAACGGGTATCAAATGCTTTGTATAAATCAGATGAATCAGTCAGCAATGTTATTCTGCAGATGCTAGGCAAGGAACAAAGTGATCGAGTCATTCACAGAGCCCAACTGGAGAAAAATTCTGTGCACTGGAGCTGAGCAAATGTCCCCTTATCCGTGGAAATGGAAAATTTCCATTAGAGTTGGGGGGAGTGGGCAGGAAGGCCACCAGAGCACAACGGCTAACAGTCTGGAAAAAATAATACAAAGTAGTGCGCGCTATAATGAAACAGCTGCCTTAGCAATAACTGATGGGAGTTGCTTAATGGCCATGATTTTTTTTTCTTGTACAAAAGAAAAAAAAGTGCCATTTTACTCTAGGCAAAATAAAGGGTGTCTCTTGCAGCCTGCTATTAAAGGGGTTTCCTTCTAAATGGTGGAATCATCACTATTATTTTTTCACAGGTAATTACTCACCACAGTTAATTTGAAGCCGCATTTGAAGTGGAGATATCCTATTTTACCCTTTTCCCCTTAGCCTGTCTTAATATTATTATCATTTGCTGCTCCGGTGCCCATAGCAACAGCCTCTGAGTTAGCTGCTTTCCCCGAGCGAGGGAGCGCTGCTAATGCCTGACATTTAGCCAGCGGGCTGCGTCTCTCCGTGGGCTGCGTCTGTCCAGGGCTGGCAATGTTTCCAGCTGCCGTGGCGCCCAGGGGTGGCCCTCAGTCAGCAGCGGCTCCAGGGTGCGCTCAGGGCCCCGTTTCCTAAGTGCCACCCTGGAAATTTGGCTGCGGCATCCGCAGAAAGCCGCTTTAAACGCTAGCGGTCTGATTCTGCCAGGTAAAAATTCCCACAACTGCACTAGATAAAGTCTTTCAAGCATTTATCTTTTGAAAATAAGAGTCACTTCAGCGACCTGCCTTCACAGGCCACGAGCCGAGCAGATTGTGGCCACCCTTGGAAGCTGAGCACCTTGGGCTGCTCTGGTGGCCACAGCCTGCAGGGCCTTTGCGGCGCTGCTGGTCGCACAGGCCAGCCTCTGGCCTTCACACAAAGTCCAGCCACACACCACCTGGCAACCCTTTGTTGTTTTTTAAAAAAATCCTTTTTTTTTTTTTTTTTTTTAATTTAAACACCACCAAGATCACAGAGGAACAAAGCAAGAAAAAAATGCTGAACACCAAAACCAGCATACCTCCCTCCCTACGAGGGTTTTAATCACTTTTCGCACCAGTGGATTAAAGAAAAAAAGTGGGTCTCTCACTAAAGGCCTCATTCACAAAAGGGAAAACTTTGATTAACTCCGGATTAGAGACGTCAGGAATGCTACGGCAAGGCAGACAGCCCTGCCCGGGGTGCTGAGGAACAAAGAGGAGCCTGTGCGTGACTGCAGAAAGTCACGGCTCCTGCCTGTAGGGCCGAGCGCCTCGGTGCATGAAGAGCAAGCGGAGAGCCCAGCAGGACAGAAAGGGGGCAGAGGGGCTGAGCCTGCTCTGTACGTGAAGCTGGATGTTAGAGGGCCCTGGTGTGCTGCTCCCGGCGTCTGACACGCAGAGGTCAGGACTACTGAGTCCTTGCAGCAAGAAAATAGGGAATTCTTGGGCCTGGCATGGGTACCTGCAATTGTCAGGGACTGGACTTATAGATAGAAGTGGTCTTTAGCCTGTCTTATTTTGTTTTCTCTCTGTTTGCTTAATGTAGAAGAGGAAGCCAGGAAAAAAAAAAAAAAAAAAGAAAAAGAAAAAAAAAAGGTAGAATGAAGTAAGTGCACAGTAATTTGCTGAAAGGCTCATCAGCATTTGTCTTCCTGCAAGATCTCGCTAAAGGAAGGCTTTGAACTTGCCAGTGAGCTCAAAAAAAAAAAAAAAAAAAAAAAAAAAAAAAAAAGATAAAAAAGATGAAAGAAGCGAAGTTATAGCCTTCATGTCTTTTTCACCTTCTGCCAAGGCTGGAGGGCTGCGCCAGCTCTGCCAGGTGTGTCAGTAGAAGAACAGAAGAACAGCAGCAGACATTACACGGCGCCAGGGTGCTCGTGGCCACTTCCCCTAGGAATCAACATTCCTGAAGAAACTTCAGCAACTGCTGAATAAAATACTGCTCTGGTGCTGTAAGCCACATGGCTTGTTATAATCTACAATTAAACTGAATTAATGTACATGTTCAAGCTTTATCTATTTTGACAGAGACGATTCCATTTTTTTTTCTTTTGACTGAACAGTTAAGAGGCACAGCACAGCAAAGAGCCTTTGTATGCATGTGTGTGAGTGCATGTGCAAGCACGGATGTACACAGACGCACACCCACACAAGGAGGAACAGGTTATTGGGTGCCTCTGTGTGTGTGCATGTTTGTGCAGATGCATGGATGTAACATTTTTTTCTAACATACCTAATATTTTCTCAGGACCGTGAATTTCCAAGCTCATATTTGTGGTTGGTAGGGAAAAAAAAAAAAAAAAAAGTAGTTTCATGTCTTATCACTTGCAGCTGACTGCAGGCTTTATCTAGACGTTCTCTGCTGGGTGCAGCTGGGAATTATATTGGCAACAGCCATTAATCTTCTGTGCAGAAGAAATATCTCCTCTATCAGTGTTAGAATAAAACCATTTGTCTGGGGAATGAAGCACAACTAAAAATTATCCTACTGCAGAAGTAAAAATCTTCTCATAAAGATATTTTTGATTATGTATTAGCACTGCCATGGATCATCGATAAGGCCATCTTTAAGTAGTGCAAGCTTAGCTGCAAGCCTTTAGGTGTCAGTTTTAATCGCGTTGTGGGACACACTCCTACTGTTCTGACAGTGCTCTAACCTCACGCTATGTCCTAACACTGCCAGTGTACAAGCAGGTACCTGTGTAAAGCTCCCTACATCTGCGGCTCTTGACTTCTGTTCCCATAAAATACTTCAGGGTCCTACCACTCCTTTCACGTACCCTGAATGACCGGCCTGGTGTGGTCCCTCACCAGACAAGGAGCTTTGCTCCCCAGCTGGTCACACCGCTTCACAGTTCAGCTGCTCATCAGTTTGTTGCCTGCTTCCAAGTCAGAGGAAAAAAAGAGCTTATGTCCTGCTGAGGTGGGAGCACCACTGCAATGATGAGCAAGAAACTCTGTCCTCCCTTGTTTGCAACAGAGTGCTGAGGAGTGAGCTACAGTGGCTGGAGGAAGCTGACATGCTGATGGCAGCTTCGTGGCAGAAAGGCATGCAGAAGTTGAGTCAGGGTGTGCCAGGGACTGAGCCATCTTCCTGCAGTTTCACAGAGGTCTAACCGACTCATTTATTTTAACACTTCACGTTGTTGGTTGGATCTTCAGATTCAAGTAGACCATGTGGGAAGGAAACAAATATAGGAGTGCTGAAGGAATTAACATAATTTTCTAATTATTATTATGTTTCCTGTTATAGAAGTGCATCAATACAGGTGTTTTGGTCCTTCCCTTCCCTTCCCTTCCCTTCCCTTCCCTTCCCTTCCCTTCCCTTCCCTTCCCTTCCCTTCCCTTCCCTTCCCTTCCCTTCCCTTCCCTTCCCTTCCCTTCCCTTCCCTTCCCTTCCCTTCCCTTCCCTTCCCTTCCCTTCCCTTCCCTTCCCTTCCCTTCCCTTCCCTTCCCTTCCCTTCCCTTCCTTCTTTCCCTGTGTTGCAGTTTTGAACATGCTGATAGATTGCAGCAAGGATGTTGCTGTTTCCAGAGACGGTCACGTGGAGAAAAACCTCTTCCATTCAGCAAGAGAGACAACAGAAGATTGTGGGGGTTATGAGAGAGAGAGAGGAGAACCTTCCACAGGTTGGATTGCTTAAGTCAGCATATAGAGAGAATTTGCTTGGACACAGCTAGCAAAAGGCATGGGCCAGCATGTAAATAAATACTATATTCATTGTAATGCTCAGATAATAATCATAAAAGTAAGTCCTTACACCTGTCAAACAATTCCCGAGTTGACTGATAAATATGAACCTTGGCAGGGCAAGAAGTAAGGATTTAGGCAATAGGCTGAAACAGCAACTTGGTGAAGCCCCACAGTTCACTTCTGCAGCTACATGATCTCCTTAAATCTCATCCCTCCCTTAACCACAAGTGCTTTTTCACCAGGTTTTCAGGACTATGAGCCACTAAATATACGCTGTAATCATCGTGCTTAGCTGGTAAGCAGCACTACCAGCTTAGGGGGCTTGCTGTACAGAAGCGCTGCGCCTCAGTTGTTGCAGGCAGCCCCATCTTTCTTGCAGTCACGGCGCTCTCTGGTGAGCTGATCCGCTTGCTCGGAGCTAAAACAAACTCCCAGGGACATCTCTGAGTGGAGTGTGAGCTGGTGGGGGAGGACTGACTGGGATTTGGCGTGTCAGCTGACAGCGTGAAGTAAATTTCATCTATTGCTATTGTTCAGCATACCACGGGCGCAGGCTGCCTGCGGCTGCGCACACTCCACACCGCAATGTGGCAAGGGGTGTGAGAGATGGGCACGCTCAGCAGGGATGGCCATGGGGTCCTGCCAGACCCCGTGCCCCAGGGCTGCTTCCCCTTGCCCAGGAGTGAGAGATGACCCTCTGGGATGCCTGGGGGATTTCCATACAGGTGCCCCATCAGACCGCTGATCTGGCTAGTGTGGCCTCAGCCTGTCTGTCTAGCTATCCAGAAGGTACAGGAAGGTCTGTGAAGTTTACTGGTAAATGGCAGCACATTGAGCACAGCAGCCAAAATTAAAGAATAATCATCTTCCTCTCTCCCCGAAAGTGAAGAAAACACATTGAACTGTTAACTTAAAATGAGCAAGTAAGTCTAAAAGTGAGCTAAATAAGCCTAAAAATGAGCTAAATAAGCCTAAAAAACACATAAGGAGAATGTTTTTAAGAGACATTCAGAAATGCCAGGTTTTATCAATGGGATGAGTAGGCTTGTAAATAGCGGGGCTGCGGGAGCGGGGAAATCGATGAAGGTGATGGGCAGCATGCACATGCTGCCTCTAGGAGCTGCAGCAGCCATCTGTTCATGCACGTTGTGCCAGCCCATCAGCACTGATCGGTGCGAGGCCTGCGAGAAGCGGCTGACAGTACACACTGAGCTCTCGGCAGGGCCGGGGTTTGCATTTCCCGCAGCAGAAGTAGCTCAGGGAAGGCGGGTCAGGCCATGCACACGTGGTTTTGCCTTTCCCTGCTCCTCCTGGTGCAGCAAAGGAATGAGGCAGCGTTCAATGCCTCTTCTTCCCTGCTCATGCACCCCTCTGTACTGTTCCAGTTCATTTAGGTATTTAATAAGGCCATTCACAGACCTTACACCTCGGGCTCACCACCGGGCTTAAAAGCCAGCGGTGTCTCCTGATGCACAACCAACCTCAGCACTGGCGACAGGGAGAAAACCATCCTCCGTTTTCCTTAACCGAATTAATAGGAGATACCTCGTCACTGATGGCTGCTGTGCCTCGTGGATTGCTAACATTTGGATGAGACTCAAGTACAGCAAAGCACTCATCGACTGATGTATGTATGTAGGAGTGAATCCAGAGTAACTCGAGTCTGGAAGAGTAGATGTGGGATGCATATTTATTTCCTCAAATTAATGAAATGAGGAAATTCATACCTCCTCCTTCATGGTATTATCAAAAGTATGTGCAAAGATATGCTTCTTTTTTTTTGTCTTTTTATTTTATTGTTGTCATTTATATTATTTCTGCCACTGAAAGGTAGCTCAAAGGCAGAATCGTGATACAACTGAGTGGAGTCTGGGTATGAAAACCTACGCGTATTTCTTAGGTATGAGATGGGATCCATGTGAGCAGCCTCTCTGATGGGAACACACACTTCCCAGAGCCCTAAAGAAGAGGGGGTTGTTAGTAGTGTGCCTGGTGGCAGCGAGGCCACTTAGGCATTAGACTGATGAAATGGCAAAATTTGAATCTTGCTTCCGCTTCACCAAGCAAAACCGCCTGTGGATTGCGCTGAATTTCATCCGCCTCTGAAGCAGAGCACACCGTTCCCACAGAACAGCTTGCATGCTTCAAGTGGCTTCTGCTTTGCCCAAAATACTGATGGGGAGAAAGAACAAAACCAGGAGGAACCTCTCGTCCTCTCCCAACCAAATCCTGAGTGCTACGTGGGCACTCTGCGTACAGAGCCGAGGCCCGGCGCCGCCGGCATGAGGATGCTGCAGAAGCAGGACGTGAGGCAGGGCCACTGGAGGGGAGCTGCTCCGCACGGCCGCAGAACCTCAGTAAAAAACATGACACGTTTTATAACATAATTGCGTGCTTTATTGATATACACAGTAAAGCAGTATATAATACAATAGTAAGGCATATATTTGGTGAAATTTGATATGTTGTGAAAAATGCAGTAAAACTGAAGTTTATAAAAATAATTAGTAAATGTTACAGTGTTGGTGTTAAAACACAATATATTATGATATCCAAGTAATAACCCAGTACTGAGTAACAATGAAATAACATGCCATACGGTATTTATGTATTCAATTACACTGATTATGTTTTACAGTTTAATACTTTGTCATTATAAGGAATATGAAATAATTCCCAAATTATGCTTAAAAAAGCAGCGATAAAGCTTTCAACTTTTTAAATATTTTTGACAGACTCACTCCAAAACTAAGATCTATAAAGTAAAACAAACAAAACAAAACCCTGATGAAAACAACCGTGCAATCCATTTTCCTCCATTTTTTTTTTCTGAAGAGAAGGTTTAATGTATAAGGGGAAAAAAAAAAAAGAAGAAACCCAGCTCTTTCTCAGATCTCAATTTAAACCTTCTGATAAAAAAGACCGTGAGAAACACATAGGGTTCCTACTGTAATAAAGTGTTAAAAAAGCTCTTTATTATGAAAGCAGAGACTTGGGGGGATTGTACTTATTCTTTGTAAATTATTGTCATTATTATTTAAATGATGAGACCTGTTCACACAATGGACGAGTGGTGATGTAACATTATCTGTACGTAATTGTCAGGAACACCACAAAACCAAAGTGAGGTAGAAATAGCATGACTAGCCATGTTCAATGTTAACTAGCATTCAAAATAAAATCTTTCCCAAGTTTAATTACACTTCATACAAGAAGAGGTAACGGATTTTTACTCTTGCAATATAAAGTCAGACGGTGTGTTTCTATGTATTCTAAGATAAAATTAAAAGCTGGTTAAGAAAATGAAGTGGTAAAGCTTTTGCTGACAGCACCTCATACCCAGACCTACCTCTCACGAGTTGCAGTTAGGTGGCTAATCTGTTTTTCTGTCAGTTCCTCTCTTTCTCACTTTATTGTTAATTGTGCGGTACTACTTGTAGAGAGAAATGGGGAAGGAGAAAGCATCAGGGCCTTTGTTTTGATGATAAATATATCATGGAGCAGTGTGGCTACCTTCACCTGATTACCATACACGTGTAAGAACAGCAGTAACTCTCCTACAGCCTTTCCCAAAGGTTGCTCACTGCATTACAGCTCCTTGGGACCAGCCGCTGTAGCAAGCTGAGACAAGAATTGTGGAAAGGTCCGTTTATATTTTCCAGAGGATCGAGTAGCTCTGTGTTCGTTAACAGCACCGGAAGCTATACAAGCAAAGATGCTCAGTGAGAAACCTACTTGTGCTTCATGCCAGAAGCTGAGCCCACATGGGGTCAGGAGGGAGCTTCCCCCTTTCTTCTCTCGTGTGCAGCGAAGTGATGCTAACGGTGGCAGCGGCAGGGGAGAGCTGTGCCCCGCTTCTGTGAAGCACGGGGTGCTGGCCTGGCCAGCAGAGTACTGGACAGTAAGGTCCAGAGGTTTGATCTGGTAAGGCAATTTCTACGTTCCTTTACTAATAACATTCAGGAATTTAGTCAGCAGAGGAAACACCGGCGCATAGGACAGTCATTAAATTCTTTCCTTTCCTTCCTTCTTTCCTTCTGTTTTTTTTTTTCCATTCATTTTTTGCAGACTCTGTCATGTAATGTGCTCTTTCGTTTAATTATTGCAAACTAGCTGTGTGATTCGTGTAACTGTTAATTTTATCGGAAAGAGGTGAAATAACTACCTTCGCTGGAAGTTCAGGAGATTTTTTTTAAGCCAGCCCTAGTCAGACAAAACCAATGAGAAATGTAAGTTGGCCGTTTTGATGTTGCTGCAGGAAATACTTTTTTTTTTTTCCTTCTTTTTGACAGGCAAGGAAAAGAACACAGAACATGAATCTCTCTCTGAAGCAGCTGCAGAGCTGAAATGATATTAAACAAATGCACTGCCTCAATATTTTTTTTTGTGTTTTTTAAAGGGGGTTTCTATAAACAATTATTTTTATAAAGCACACTTTAGTTTACAATCTTTCTTTATAACTGTTATAAATTTTTTTTAAACAACCCGAAATGCGTTCCATATAAAGAAATGGCAAGTTATTTAGCTATCAAGATTTTACATGTAGTTTTCTTATAATTTTTGTACAATTGCATAGACGTGTAAAACCTGCCATTGTTAACAAAACAGTAACAGACTTAGGAAACTACTGAAATCTACAGTATAGTACCACTACCCTTCACAAAAATATAGATTTGTTTTCTTGTAAACTCTTACAGTCTAATCCTCTTTGTAGTATGAATATTATAAAAACCATGCGGGACGCCTGAAGTTGTAAAACACATCTTGCTATTCTAACACCTTGTCGTCGGTCATCACTGTAACTAAGGTTTCCATTGCTCTTCCCAAGTCATCTGCCATGTGGAAAAGGCTTCCTACATTGTGGCCTGAAAAAGAAAGTCAAAGAAGAGGATATTAAATGAGAAAGAAAATACTGCAAAAATAACGAAAAAGAAAAGGCCAGGTACAGATACATCACTCTGCGAGCAGCTCACCACCACTCTCAATGGACTACACCAGACAGTCTCCTGGACAAGCATGTGTCATCATTAGCAAAAGCTGCCCATTTCACGAAGCACTTAACAGCAATACTAGCTTAAACAGCCAGTGTAAACTACGTTGACAGTAAGCCAGCATGTTTGTGTTCCAAAAAAACCCCAGTAGTGAAGAAACCGTATCGTAACAAATGTTCACCAAAAGCCACGATTAAATCCAATGACATCACAGGAAAGTTTCCAACTGGTTCTGCAAAGTGTTTGACCACTCAATGTTCTATCAAGGAGAAAAACAGAAACAAACAGATCAGCAGTAATTAACTACATCATTAAAGCCAAGAGGTCCCAACAGGATGTCCGCACAGGTAACTAAAACAAAGACCAAGCTCAACGTCTGCAGTTTATTCCATGTTTTTAATGATACCCTTTGCTTTTCAGTCCAATGAAAACAAAGATGCTGCAATTATCAAGCAACTACTACGCAGTGGTTTATTTGCACATTTTTCCTCACTGGTAACCACTGTAAAGTCCTGAGATGCTATAACCACAGCACGTGGACCTCCTGTGCAGAAGTAATAAATAAGCGCAAAAATTCTGGAGATGAAACCTGTAACTTCTTCTCACACTCATTTTTCCATTGTTGCAAAAGGAAAGTTAAAGGTGGCAATGCTGATCAGCAGCAAGGAATTGCTTCAACAACATTAGAGACTAAACAGCCTCAAAGGCAGGGAGATTGAATTGCCAAAAGTCGTCATTTGAGGCACCTGGCGTTAAGCTGGTCTCCAGCTGCTGCTCAGAAGACGGTGGGTATCCTCTCTGAGTCCTGCCTCAGTCCTGCCGCCCTCTACGACTGTCTTGGATACCCCCTGGCATCTCACATGACAGAAATATGGTTCGATCAGCTGAACCCCATCTGGAGTCTCCCTCCTGAAAGTGTATGACTGCAGAGGGAATATGACAGAGATCTGGACACCCCAAAGGATAAGCACCGAGTTCAAGATTTCTTGCAAGGACAAGGAGGAACAAGCAGACAGAAGGTCTTAAAACAAACAGAAGGAAATTATATTCCACACAGCATATAATTACATTACTGAACTCATCACCACAGGCTGATGTAGAGGCCAAACATATAAATGAGTTAAAAAAGGCATTAGAAAATAATCATGGAAGCAAGATTTATTTAGATGCAAAGTGCATGCGACCTCCAGCTCAAGCAGTCCCCAAGCTGCAGAGTGCCAGCAAGTGGAAGTATTTAGCAGGGGAAGAAAACTCAATAAAACTCAACGTTGCTGTGGCTGGAGGGGTTGATTTACTCCCTGAGAGTACTTGCAGTAGAGTATTTGTTTGGGAAAGCACTGAAGCCTCAAAACTGTCTGCCCACAACTCTACTTCTCGGGCACGCTTTGCATTAGCCTAAGTGCTGAGTGCTTGCCATGGTCCAGGAGAAAGCAGCACCCAAATGAAGACAAGACATGACAGGGACATCCCAGATACACCTCCCATGCAAGTCACTACCTATACGGTGCAAGAGCCTGACTGTTAACATTGCCCACCTACTGCTGTTGTCCCTCCTGCCACAACTGTCATCTTTAACAACAGGAATGATGCTTCCCTGTGGGACAAACCAAGCTCGCCAACACAAGCTGGAAGAAATGCCCGTTCCCTTCCAGATGTTCGAGGATTGTGGTTGGCATTTTGACAGTGCACAGGAGCCTGGAGTGATGTTAGTTAACATTCACCAGCATGTATGGAATAGAAAACAGATGACCTAAGAAATATCCAGAGAAGCTTGTTTCTCCTGGAGAACTACTACCACCACTTTTTACATTCAAATACTACTTTTTTTTTTTTTTTGAATGTAGCTTTCACTCCACAAAATTATGTCACATCTAAATGATATCTACTCAACAAGCTGCCAGCTTCATAGTGAGCTGTGCTGTGTGTGGCACTGTGTCTGATATCAATACAAAGAAACACTTGGTTCTAATCTACTTGCACTAATGTACAGAGAAATAGATGCATCAGACAGTAATTTCACATATAAATCATTAATGTAGAGCCATCTATTCATCCTAAGCAAAACCTTCTAATTTACTCATCAGCTTGTCAAGTAAGAGCATATGAAAAATTGCTGCCAAGTTTTGGTCAAAAATATAGCTTACTTTAAAGTAAATGTGTGCTACCACATTTATTTTAGATGGAAGGGATAATATCTCTTCCTTGCACCAGGCAGGCTGTAATTAAATGCTAGCATAAACTTTCATAAGCAATTCTAGTAATGGTCTTTAATCTTCATCTACCTTATTATAGTACAATTCCTCTGGCTGAGAACAGTCCAGGAAATTTGACCACAGAAAGGGAAAATCTGACAGTCATAGGAAAGCAGTAATTTTAGGTGAGAGATTCTCAGGTAGACTGAAACATCACTGCCGCTGCTTTGCTCTACTTTCCAGAAACTTTGATATGCTTAAGTATATTTATAGCATGGGGTATCAAGGCCGTATCAAAATAACGCTGGTATAACCTGGGTAACCTGCATCATCCCTACAAATCATCCATACTGACGCTGCAAGCTACTTTCAAGCAGACTCCAGGCTTTAAATGCTCTTCTTCCTCACCTGCAGCAGCCCACAGACACCAGACAGGAGGGTGCAAAGCGTTAACCAGCAGCAGGAGGCAACGCTGCCTGTGGGATCATGATCCCTCATTCAGGTTCATTGCCATCTGTTATTTCTAGGAACAGTGATGGGATTCCAGGACTTTTCAGGGACTCCAACACCACTCATTTCCAGCTCAGGAAAAGTGATCATCACCCTTCCATGGATCTACAGCAACTTGAGCTGCTAAAGCCCATCTTCAGAAAAAATTAGTATTAGTTAATATTATTTTGTTCTATCAGACACAGAGCTGTAAAGATAACAAAAGCAAGCTGATTTTATAGAAAGAGTCTACATCTAGAAAGAAAATATAAAATCAAAAAAATCTTCAATCAAAAGAAAATATAAAAGTCTTTTAGAAGTCTGCCACAGTAGGTGCAAAATGCTGAATCACTCAGGCAACTAAAACACAAGCCAAGAAGACCTAATGGATCCAGAGATCCCTAGATTAAATACTTTTAATGCATACAAATTACAGGAATGTATGTTAATGCTTTCTTCTTTTCTCTATTAATTTCTCTGTTATTTTTGAAATAACCACGCTTTTAGTCTGATCTCCCTCCACAATAGCTGCAGGGGGTGACGCTGAGGTGATTACGCAGACCTAACTCCATGTTCTCCCTGCATCACGGGCCACAACTTCCTCTGCAGAGAAGCCAAACAATCGCGTCCCTCCTCCTGAGCCATCCGAGCTCAGCACCCAGGGCACGATCCTAAACCTCCGCCAACTGCAGTGCGCGCTAGCAGCTGGGCCGTGAAGCGCACCGCGCCTGGGAGGGGAGGACACGGGGCAGCAGCGCAGACAGGCAGCGCCGCTCTGCTCCAGCCACTCGCCACGAACCTCAGCCAGGCACCACCACACTGCCAGCGGTTTGGATGTGGTTTGGATGTGAATCGAACAGCAGAGCTCTGAGCCGGGTGGCCCAGGGGCTGCTACACACGTCCTCCTGCCAGCTCCGCACCCTGTGGCCATCCCTACGTGGGGGCGGGCGTCCACACTGAGCCTACCAGCTTCCACGTTAAGTCTTTCTGAAGCTGCCAAAATCAAGCCTTCCAATACTCAGTCACTTTAGGTGCTTCTGTATTTATTTAATGATGTCTACCATGCTTTGGGTTTGGGCTTTTTAAGGGCCTCACGCTGCTTTGCATTACACATTGAGAGGTGCTCACCATGGGAACTACCTCAGCGTTAAGGACATCACCAGCCCAAGAGCAGTTTTGCAGCACAAAATAAAAGATAAAAGTCCTTCTTTTTTACCTTACGCCTCCTTGCACTGGAACCAGAGGCAGACTGGACAGGTGGTCTAATTTAGATTCATGACTCCTCACCTGCTGCAAAGTGACCTGCACAGCAGAGTACGGTATTTCACAGGTTTTCCGCGAATCCTCTGCAGGCAGCTAGCAGGGCTGCGGGCAGGCAGCACCGACCTGGAGCAGGCTGCCCTTCCTCTGGGGCGCTCTGGTTTCTGAGCCCCTTTCCTGTGGCTCTCATGACCTGAGCAACCTTTTGACTGATGCAGGGAAAAATATCCGGGATAAGTGCTATGGGGCAGTTAGGATTTTGCTTCTCTTGCACATGGGAGTAGCAGGTAGGACAATAATGACTGCAAGTAGTTGAAAACAACATACGCAGTAATTTCTTGGTACTCTAACAAATACACCCTCTTCTAAGAGGTCAAATGCACTGTTTATATATAGCTCTGCTTTTTCTTATTGAATACTTGCTTTCTTGTCCTTTGTGAGATTGAAAAGTAAGACACTGACATTTTTAATTAAGAAGCAAATGAGAAAAATACTGTCCCCAAAGCACTTAGAAAAATATATATCATAGCTACCCACTCATTATTATTAATATTTTTCATATAACTTCACCAAAGAAGGCATTAATTCCATTCTTCTTTTTTTTTTTTTTTTCACATTAAAGCTGAAGTTGTTTTATCCATGCTTCAGGCACTGAAAGGTTGGAAGATGTTATTTAAGAAAAATACTAGCACAGTCTTTGAAATGCAGCAATAACACTCAACATGGGCATGGACAGCGTCAGCTTAGACATAAAATGGAAGGAATACTAATACAGGTGCAATTGCTTTGAAAGCAGGAGATTCCTCTTTCTGCAGACACTAGCTACATCATTTTTGGTTGCACACAGAATGATGTGCCTCGTATCTGCTGAATTTGCTTTAGAGGCTATACTGGAATTAAGGCCCTTGGGTGAGGGCGCAGTAATTGAATATCAATCTCACAGTACAGCTTGTCACAGAAATAAATGTGGAGCATTCAGACTCCAAAGAGTGGACAGAACGTAAATTAAGAAACCCCAGCACAATGCAGTTTCTTTTCAGCAGCCCAGATTTCTAACCCTTCCCCCACCAAAGAGAAATCCTTCCTGTTGGTAGCATGGATTTTGATATCCTTATTCATATTGAGTAATGCCATGAAATCCATGGGATTACACACAAAGACAATACCTAATGTGAGTAATGGGATCAAAACCTGGCCTAGTGGGTTTAAAACTACATGATCTGACGTTGCACAAATGGGTTCACGCATAAAGCAAAAGCTGTTCTGTAACTTAGCTCATATACTTCACGGGCACGCAGAGAATTGTGTTTTATATTCAGGTCTGCAAGTTACTAAGCACCCTCTGGCACTGCCAGTGAGCACAAATACCACTGGAGAGCAGTAAGCAATTCACTGAAGAAGTCAATGTTTTTAGGGTTATGCTGCAGGAATCAGATCAGGTAAAAACATGCCCATTTTTCTAACCTTTTATATTTTTAATTGTAGCAAATGTCCTCAGCAGCAGAACCTTTTCCTTTTTCTGAACAGTATGAATAAACGTGAACCAGGATAATGGAAATCAACAACCTGCTTTGCTCAGTTGAAGAACAACTCTCAGACCGAACGTGAAGGGCTGAATACGAAATCAGGTCCATGCAATTTCTAAACTGGTGCAGTCTGAAGACGTGCCAAGCACCCTTTTTTGATCCATATGAAAGGATCTGACATTTCAGGACAGACTTAATCTGCACTGAGGATCTCACTCCTCAAAACAGCTGGACCTGTGCAAGCTGCATATGCAGAGAACCACTGTACTTCAAGGCACCAGTGGTAGAACAAATCCTAGCTTCTCTGGAGCAGCGTGTGGCTGGCCGGGGGCTCAGAGCAGCCCGACTCAAAACCCCAGCATCGTGCCTCCTCGTGAGCCCGCCCCACTGTGACAGCGGGCGCTTGCAAACTGGGTTCGGCCTCATCCACGCTGAACATCTGTACAGGAAAGGTCATTTCACAGCTACCTGCAATTGCACTCAGGCAGTCTCTGAATATTTTATCTTTATTAATAACGTTCCCTAGGAATTCATCTTGCAAACGTTGTCTCTGGTTGGAGAGTGAAGAGCAGCTTTGAAGAGGGAAAATAAAGGCTCGCTGGAAATCCTTTAAAAGGTGCTGTGACAACACGGCGCAAAACATTTTCCTCTGTGAACAAGCAGCAACGTACAAATTCTGAAATCTGTTTTGCATCAAACCAACCACATCCAAAGTGCAGTGGAAGCCGCTGCCCGTTTACATCGCTGAATACAACGCTGTTGAGCTGGCGAGTGTTAGTAGCATTCTTCACTATGCAACAGTACATCAGTACATTAATACACCTCAATCTCTTATACCTCTCAACTCTCACTGTTTTAAGGAAAAAGGAAAGAAAATATTTCATTACTGGGGATCATGGTTGGTATATTGGCACACGTATGCAAATAAAATCCTAAGTATGTAAGCAGAACAGCAAGGGACATGGGTCTTGCTGTTTTGTTCACACACGAGAATAGCAGCAGCATTATTCACTGCACACATTTTTCATACAAAGGTTTAATTTCAATGCACTGTTTCCTCCTCCCCATTCCTGAATTTCCATCTCTGGGAGGATGTAAGAGAAGGCACGTCCCTGGGCTAACACTGTCTCCGTGGAGAGTTGAGAGGTACGGTACTGTTAGAGCACACATGGAGAATGCACTCAGCAAAATCAAACAAAACCAAAACGACAAGAAGACAATCCCCGCTCTTCAACAAAACCAAGCGAACCCGTGCTGCTGTCACACACATGCTGGGCACAGAAAGCAAGATGTGACAAACAGAAGCCATGGCAGTGAGCTTGCATCTCACTAACCTCTCTCACTGGCTTTCCAGAGGCATTTCTTCCTTTAGGAACAGAGAGAGGAAGTGGAAGAAATATCAGAAAGAAAAAAAAAAACACAACAACACACGCGAATATATTTTTTACACTGTAAGAGACACTTCAGTTTTGATTTAGGAATTTAATATTAAATAACTGTATTTCTGCTTTAAACAAAGATTGCAAGTACATTGAAATCCACTGACGATTCTGGGCTGATTTATTCAAGAAGAGTTCTGTAATCTGCTGTTTGGTTTTAACTTAGCAAAAACACTTGAGAAAACCACTAAAACTGACATACAACCCCTTCAGTTGAGGATAAGGATGACAGAGAAAATCTGAATTCACATTCTGGGCATGCAAATTTCATCAATTTGAGTACTTCTGCTAATTAGTATTGGTGGTAAAATCATGCTTCCCAACTTCAAAATTAATTTATCCAGACACATTACATTTTATTACTGCCTACGTATATATCTGCATATACATTCATATATACACATGTTCACACACTTATTTTACATCTCAAGCTATTAGACTGCAGTATCACTATTCTCACGTTCAAGATAAATGTACTACAGATGATATTTCTAGCAAGTTGATTTGCATGCATTGTAAAAATGGGGGGAGCAGAGGCACAAAGAAGGGAAAAAAATCAAGTAAAGGGTAAAAAAAGGGAGAGTTTCTCTCTCAACAATTTTAAGCTGCAAGAACAAAACCGAGCAGGCAATAATGACTTTAGCTGAAAAGATGCCTCTTATGAAGTTGTACAGAAGCCATTCTTTGATCAAGCAGATTCTTCTCAATCACTTAGTGTTGTGCACTTGTTTTAAAAAAGAAAGCCAGGTGAAAATGGACAGCAGGAACAGCCCCCCACACACACCCTGTATGTCAATACAAGTGACAATAAAGCACTCGCTGCCTCCACAAGCAGTGCTCCACTGCCACTGGTGCATTACTGGGAGCACTGGTACCACCAGACTTTGAGTCTTAGGCAAGAGAATCTCTGAGGCAGATGCTGTTCAAGAAAGAGGATGATCTTTGTCCCAGAGCTGCTGTAAATAATGTAATTGTAAACAATGTACGAGACAACCGGGAGAGAGAAAGCTGTGTGAGAGAGAACACACCAGTCAGCATAACAGTGACCTAATTGCTGTTGAGTTTTTTTGTAGGTGTTGTGGCCTGCATAGAGGGCAGGGATAGAAGATGATAAATAACTTTGCAGGTATTTTACAAGGAGGAGAACAAGGGTCAGCAACAGAGAAAAGTTGAACTTTTGGTAATTTGGTAATGGGGAGGAGGAGAGGACAGAGACAGTGAGTGGCATCACTGAACAGTCACAGGTTGGAGCCACTATTCAAACACAAAATTAAAGTGATAGAAAAGGCTGGCATAACTTGTGAAGGGCCTTCACAGTGAAGGTTATCATTTATAGAACAGAAAAGGTTTTATTCCCTGCCTTCCCTTCTCCCTCTTCCTTATAACATACTTACTATCAGAAATGATAATAAAAACAGCAGTAATATTAGATTCTAGGTCATGTTCTGGATGTGGGATTTTATTCTGGATTTAAGAGGAGCCCTGACTCAGATTAAATCTGTACTGCACACAGACGGTGCTGCACAGAGGTACTAGGGCAAGCTTGACTGCTGCAGAGGTGTAGCTTCAGTTTTGAGGACTTACCATAGTTTTATCCGTCCTGTTTCTTCACAGGCTAAGTTACCTTCCTGTGGAATTTCAGGCTATTCTGACTAGACAGCTTTATTAATGAAAGGTCTGTTCCTTTCCACTTAGGTACTCAATATGGGACTTATGTGGCTAAAACCCACCAAAGACCCAGCTGCAGTCCACTCAGCCTGCCTTGCAGGCCTGCCTAACTCAGCAAGACGACTTAACTGAGTCTCTACACACCCTGCAACCTACTCGGGTGTCTGTATTGGGAGCCACAAATGCTCAAAAATGCCTCCTAGGAGGGAAGAAGAGAACCCCTCACTGACAGAAATCATGTAACAGAAAAGCCTTGACAATGAAGATATAAAACCCTTTGCACACTTTGATCTTATTCTTAGGAAGAGCTCCAAGGTTTAGATCAGTCAGTGGTCTTCCTGAGACCTCCAGAAACTGCAACACAGGTGTGAGAAAGTCCTGGAGCATGAGGGAGGCTTGGGTAAGAGGAGAGGAAGAACTGCCTACATCAAAATGCTAGATCCTTTTGGAGCTTTTAAGAGATGCCTACCCTGTCTGCACGAGCACCTAAATTTGTGGCTACTCAGTGCCTAGTTTAAATATCTATGTGAGAAGGAAAGACTGGATTCTACCAGAAAATGAATGGACTTAATTAAAGGTAACTGGGAGAGCTCTGCTCCACACTAAACTGCTGGTGAGCGATCACCCTAGAATTTCTTGAATGCAACAAAGAGTAATGCTACTACAGTAACAGCTAATTTCTTTTGGAAGAAGATTAAAAAGGATTTAATGGATTTTACTTTTTTTTTTCTTTGTATACGAATGTATACAGTTCTGAAAATTTGTATTCTTGAAGACATCAGAATATTGACACAATGCACAGGTGCCTGATATGTATTGCTCCTGCCCAATTCAAGATTTCCTCCCCTCCCAAAATAAAGGAATCATTTTTTTTTCTCCTTTTTTTGGAAATCTACATGACATTGCATCACCCACAAAGTTATACAGAGAACTATCAAATCAAACCTGAAAGCACAGGCACTAATGAAAACTTCATGCACCTATGCAGTTTCACATCAAAGCACAGAGCACTACTGCACTGCTCCTCTCAGACACAATGCAGGAGAAGGGCAGGCTGCAGAGAGGAGAGATCTGCAAACAGCATTTTTTTTCAAAAAAAAAAAAAAAGTTGATTGTTTGTGTCATTCATTAAAGTATTCTCAGTTTACATCAGGACTGAGTATTAAAAATCAGATAAGGTCGAGCCCTCCCAATCACTACTGCAGAACTCTGCAGAGCAGCTCAGCCACTACAGTACAGCACTCTGCCACAGGCAGATAATCCTGAGTGATCAGGAAGCTACAGAATCACAGAGGGATAAGGAATCTCAGCCACCTGGGCTAACTGCTGTGGTATATATACCATATATACACCATAGCACAGAGGAAGGGGATACACTCCAGAAGAGGCCAGGCTAGCTCAACTAGGAGAGTATTTACAGAAGTCTGTACAGTGTAATTACTCCAGTGTATTCTTCTTGTGATTCAGTAAATCAGGAAAGAAAAACCTGAGTCATGAGACGTTTTGCTGCCAAAATAAAAGAAACTCCATTATTTGCAGTGATCAAAGTTACTAGTCCCACTTAGGTTAGTCCCGTTCACAACAGAGTGACAGAGCCTGGCTGATGCAAGACTGAGAGAAGAGAATGTGTCTGGCATGCTTTGATGTGAATGAAATAAAAATAAAACAAAACCTCCTTAGTGCCATTTATTTATTGTTGTGAGATCCTGTAATTTCACTGCACAAGACAACATCTGTATTAAGCAGCACTAAGCTAAATAATTATGGTGAGTGCTGATCCCTCTCCAAAGGTTTCCATGTGATGTCAGGGACATTTAGCTCTTTGAAGCCATCACGGTCGCATTTCTAACCACTTCACTGCTCCCACTTCCACAAGCAAGGGCTCTGCACTGAAATTATGGGGAGCTCTCTCACTGAGTTCAGTAACTCGAGAATTTCTGTCCCTAAATTCACCTCTGGGTTTCATTCATAAAAGGCATTTGCCACAAAACTGTAACCACAAAACAGTCTGGTTCACCATAAGATCCAACTGAAACTATACAACTTGTTTATCCTCAATGCTGCAGAAGAGATGAATTTGGGTTTAAAAATACTGTCCTGCCAATCTTACTTTCTAACTGTGAACTAATTCCCTGGAGATTTAGTAGCTTGGGCACAAATACAGTGTGAAAATGTTTTCCTCTGTGGCCCATTATCTACCAGGGTCAAATAAACCACTGAGGTGGTATTTAATAGTAGATTTCCACTAAATGTCAGACCTCTGGCTTTGACATCTGTTTTGAGTTAGCACAGCAGCTGTTTGAAGCAGCTGCAGTAGTTGTGAATTTGCTGGGAGCAGCAAAGTAAAGGAGGAATGGATGGGAAACCTCACAGATTTAAAGGAAAGAAAAACTCCTTAAGGACAGCAATCATCAGGTATTCAGCAGAATTTCCCTCTATGGAAATCAAACAGCTTTCAGCACCAACAGTAAGCTGTGCAAGGAGCACGGAGGTCCTGTGCTACTTAAGAAATGCTAAGAACTGTCAAGAGGTTAAACTGAAGAAAGAAAAAAAGCAACAATAAAAGGTATATAGGAACACAAGACATTTCATTTGAGACCTGTTTACAAGGAGCTGTGATACGACTTGTTTAATGCATGCTTCTTTAAAATGCATTCAAAATGAATGCCATGAAGTCTTGATGCCTCTTTTAAAACATCTCTGAGTATCAAAAGCTTGGAAAATACCATAATCAAAACAAATCTATCTCCAGGTGAGTGAAAATTAATTACTACTAAATTTTATTGCTTTGTTTCAGAAGTCCAAAATAAAAGCTTTATTTGTTTTAGAAAACTACTTTGCAACATGATCAAAGCTTACTCTTCAAATGGCTTTGATGATATTTAGACTAAACATTGATTTTAATTTCTATCCTGTGATGTTCAACTATATTTCGGTTCACCCAAGCACAGAAATTCTCTCCTTTTCTGTATTCATTGTTTATTCAGCTCTCTGAACCTTTCTCATAAACCAAAGCCTTCGGCATCCAGTTTGCTCTTGTCATCTTGTTCTGCATTCCTCCAATTTGTTGTTATCCTCATGGCACTGATACCCAGAATTATATTCCTTATTCAAAAGCAGTATTGCTCCCGACACTGTGACATGCTGGAGTTGGACATTCAGCTTAAAATTTAACATGCTTATTTTTACAGGCCACGAAGCAAAACAATGTTTAATGTACTGCTGATAACTTCCCAGGTCTTTAAATACATCCCCAGATTTCTTCAACTGATTCCAATTTCAGGCTATATAGACGAATGTCCTTCCCTTCCTGGATTTCATTTTGTTATTCTCTTTTCATTTTCAGTCTAGGTAGGTTTTGACGTGTGCACAATGTCCTCTGTAGCTCTTCAGAGCATAGTCTATGAATATCACAGCTGACTGCCCTTTCTACATTAGTATAGAAATAAACAAAGTTATTTCTAATACTAGTCAATATTGGACTTTTAACCTATCTTCCTGATAGTTTTAATTCTTAAAGACAGTATGCGTTATAGGTGGTAGCACCTAATCCATGTAGCCTGAATTCATCTTTCAAGTAATATTTTATGAGTTACTCTAACAGAACACACTTATGAATGCCAATCTGGGATGGCGGTGTTTCTTGCATCAGACATTTTTTTAATTCTACTTAAAAAGAAGAATTAATTTAAGAGAATTTAATCTTTATACATTTGTGCTTATTGTTCATTTGGGTTTATTGTTCTTTTTCCTGAATATCTGTAAGTGGCTTGACATTCAATGCAACCTGTAATACAAAGAAATAAAATGCTACTTCCACCACTTCTGAATCCTTATATTATGCTCTCTTTTCAGTCTGCTTTGCCACTGCTTTAACTCTTTTGCAATTACACTTCAATGCTTTATTACAGATTGGAAACCCAAGATAAAGATGTGTTTTCAGTGTTTTCTTGGGACCAATCAGCCTTGCTTCCTTTTCTCCTGTCTGCAGTCTTGTAAATCCCAAGAAGGATCCCTGATACCTGTAGAATCTGACTGCATACGGATGGCACCATCTCATAATGATGGTCTAAATGAGGCTGTGGCAAATCATCTGTGGATGTAAGCTTTGTTTATGCAATATGACGATATTCAATTGAGAATATCACTTATTAAAATGAGAGTAGAAGAAAATTTCATTATTGAAGTTTCCACGAGGTCTCAGCAAAACTGACAATGTCAGCAGCCTTCTACAACAACCAGTGACTGGAAAGCCATTTGCACTGGTTGTATAACAAACTACTTTTTTTTCCATAGATGGTTTGACCTTTCCTGTTCTTCAATCAAAAACAGTTATATAAACCTAGCATTCATGCAAATGAATCCAGAACTATAATGAAGAACTAAGAAACCCAATTAAATGTGGCACTAATCTCTTCAGCCCAAACTGTAAGGTACAAGTCACAAGAAGTGAACAGCTTTTTCTCCCATATGGACCAATCTTTCTGTGTAGTAGCCAAAGAGAGGGGAAGAGGCAGATTCTTGCAAAGCCCAGAAGTGGTTTGATCATGCCATGGGGAAGAGTCCTGTAGGAAGCCTGATTTTGCCAGATTCTTTCTGCTAGAAAATGTTTTTGTCCTCTACAGCTGCTAGTCAGGCAGGAAAGCAGGAACAAACAGCAGCTGTGTTTTAGAAAACTTGATATGAGTGATATATGATTTCACGGACAGGAGGGCTTGCAGAATCCAGAGGCCAAGTACTGTGGAGGAGTCTCTCTGCTGTAGAGTCCAAGGACAGAAAAATAAAGGTATCATATTTATAAGCAGTGGGAAAACAGAGCTCTCCGAATCAGCACTATCTGTGGCAATAAATTGTTAGCTGAACATACTCATTCTAATTTGTTTTCATTTGTCTCAGCAGGATATTGTCCCACCAAATACTTTACCACTTTCACTTCATCATTTCTTGGTACTGAATGTATTTCTTGAAATCTGTTTGAAGGATATTTATAATCACATAATCCACTTTTAACTCAGTTACCGAATGAAGAAACAAAATCAGGAAATGTATTATTTCTCCATATTGAAATTACCACATTTTGCATCACCAGAATGCAAATATGAAATTATAGCTTAACTTTCTGAACTAAAATATTAACTAATGTTACACATTTCAAATCTTTTTTTTTTTTTTGACTAGACTGTACATTCTGTTAGTTTTATTACTGAAGCTTTCTATTTTTCACTAAGGAAATAAAAAAACTTTTCTACTCTCAGATAGCAGGGGGTGGTATCTAAGAAACTGATCTCTACCTATTCATACACAGGAAATGAACCGCTGTATTTTAAATAACTCATTAACTGTTGTTTTGAAAATTGCTCCTATTTTACTTAAGACTAAGCTTGTTTTTAAGAAGAAACACTGTTTGTCTGTGTCATCAGCTATGATAACAAATTAGATACCCCAGTGAAGGGTGAGCATTTTAACATATGGTTGTCTGCAGCTAGACACATAAAATTATGCAAGATCTCATAAATAGAATGTATTTACAAAATGATGGTCACTAACAAGAAAGCACTGGCTGCTGGAACCTCACATACAGAGCAACTTTATGAATATGCCCATTTTTGTCTACATACCAATATTCCAAAGATTTTTCATCTGTTGTGTCTGAGAGTTAATACAATAGGTAAAATGAGGGCTGGCCATATGACAGCTTCTCATATAACATTGAGGAGGAGATCAGTGTAGTTAATGATACATTGTATTAGACTGTCTTAAACAGTAGTTTTCTATACTACTCCATCTTTCAATCTGTAGCATGAGTTATTATACAGTTTATACTGCCTTCTCCTTTTCCACTGCTCATAGATGATGCATGGTGAGAGCTGAGCTCACTTTGAAATCAAAGGATGGAGAAAATTTGACTTCACTGAAAGTCTAGCATGATGGTTAAGGCACGAAGCTATGACAGAACTTCCGAGGGACGTGTGCTAACTGTGCAAGAGGCCCTGAAGGCTGTCTATGCCCCTGCTGAAACTCACCCAATAGGGTATCTATCAATAGACATGGGGTCTTTCTTCTGCCAACAGGTTTATGTCTGAGCTTTCTTTCACTGAGTCAGGTAACATCTCAAACTTCCTCCCTCCTGTTAGGAATCCAAGTCATTTTTCTGGGCAGCGGGGTATTTTCTCTGGGCTCAGAAAAGAACTTTCCTCAATGAGAAAAGGCTGAAAAAAATAAAATTCCAATAATACAAATGCCTCTCTTTAGAAAACAACATGAATGACCAAAATGGAAATACTGGAAGAAATGCTGGGGCTGTATATATACAGCCTATGCTGCCCAATCAAGCAGTCCAGTTGCTTTTCCTCTATCACTCAGAACCTACGTACCACAAGGTCAAGAATTTTGACTCAGAACTTCAATATTATTTAGAACCACATTCTTCTTGGAAAAAGGCAAGAAGAAAAAATATGGTAGGATGTATTAAAAATAAATCAGCAAGAGGACAGACTGAAGGAGAGAAGCTGTGAGAAGAAGAACAGCAAAATTGGAAAGAAGAAAATGCTAAGGAAAAAAGAGTCTAAGAGGATGTTGTTTCATCCACTTATCTAGCAACTGCTACTTGTGGAGGAAACTTGAGGTATAGGAAGGGGCAGGTGGGCAGGTTGCTTCTCCACTCTAAACTGGACAGGTTTATCTACAGCAATTGGTAAAATAAAAACAAAGAACAGCAAAAAAAAAACCTGAAACCAAACTCAAACACCTGAAAAGATAAAGGAATGGAAAGCACTTTTAATTTCTGCTCTGCCCAAAACATCCACGACTCATTTACAAGTGCGATAATCTCCTCCACTGGCACATGCTCCTGGGTGGCTGGGCTTACCTCTGGAACTGGGGAAGGAGTTGTTAAGCTGCTCCATCACTTCCTCCAAACCTGTGCTTGTGTCCTGGGGAGGGCTGAGCAGGTCGTCCTCGCCTGGAAAGCAAGTGCAAACCACTGCATTTAAGCCACTATGAAGCCATTTGGTAACACCTTACTATTGCATATGTCCTTCACAAAGCTAAGGCTGGTCACTTAAACACATTTTCTACTTAGTGTAGAATGAAAATCGTCAAGGTGAACTTTGTTGACTCTTTATGCCTCTTATGCTTCTCTCTCTTTTTTTTTTTTAAAGTGTTGGGATTTAAGTAAAATTAAACAATGAATTTTAAACAATTAACCCTGATTTTAACTTGTAGCAAGGGATTTAAGAAATAACCTGCTCTGGTAAAAGAAGTGGGGCAAAATGTCTGCCAGGAACATTTCGTTCTATAAATGATGCTCCTTGTTTCAGCTTCTCTTATTCTATTAATGGTAAAAGCAATTGCTGTTGTGAGTGCTGCTACTGAGGAGCTCTCTAATAGCACTGGATTCATGTTAGCGCTGCTTTGCCTAGCTGCATAAATCAGTAGAAACCTAGATTCTCATCTGCATCAGTATTAATATTTCTGACAGTTTAATTGCATCAGATTGGCGCTCCAAGAACATTCAATTGTACCATAAAAGGGTTTAGCAGCAGTTTAATAAAGCGAAATACATTTCTCCCACTGAATAATTTCTATAACCTGATTATAGGGCAGTAGCTTAATGGGAAATTCAATATATTTTATTTTTACTGGGGTTATTTTGGTCGTGGTTTCCGATAACCAAAATCCATCTGTTGATTTTACTGTAGACCCTAGCCTTTAGTAGAAATAAAGCCTCTGAAGAGAGAATACACCTAAAGGATGCTTAGAATGAGATCCTCCTTTAACCAGATTTCTTTTATCCCTATTAATACAGAAAATGGATTTTGCCTGTTGTAATAACCACAGAGAGATATATCCTTATTTTGAAAATGACTTAATGACCCTTTATTCTAAAGTCTTGCCCTACTCAACTTCAGTAATAAACTACCCAGAAGCTAACTTGCTAACTACCTAATAAGCTACCTCGCTGTTAGCTTTAAGATTCTTTAAACTTTGTCACTGCTGCATGCTAGTGGGAAGTCTACTAAAAGAGATGATAAAGGAACAATTCAGGGCTGCATAGATTCCATATTACTCAGTGTAGTGTTGGCCTAACCTTAGGACCAGGAGTTTCAAAAGACTTATTTACTGGCCAAGAATTATTTTTCACACCCCAGTAAACAAATTGGGTTAAAATATCTGTAAGAAGCTCTTAATTCATATACACAGCTTCTTTTAATGGTCTAAAAAATGGCTGCTGAGGCTGCTGCAGTTCGTTCAGCTTTCCGCTGGTGCTGGGTTCACGGACCAGAACAACCCAAGTCACATCATAAGCTATTTTTGCATCAAGCGTTGCACCAACAGAGGTGCTGTAGCAAAATAAGTGTCCTTCCAGCCTCTGCTGGATGCCAAGGTGAAAACTTAGAGCAAGGTCTTACCACTTCTACCCAGGCTGAGTACCTTATCAGCAAGCCTGCAGAAAACAGATGTTTTAATGTTTTTCAAGTTTTTCTTCAAAAGAAGAGGGCATTAGTTCTCCTGTCCTGGCCAAAAAGAACTACTAAGAAGAACTACCGTGGCAAACTGACAACAGGTACTGATTTCCAAACATCCTGGTAAGCGCTGATACACCTTGAAATGTGTTTACGTTGAAGACTGCTCTATCTTTAAAATACACTATTTTTATTCTTTCTCACTTGGATGATTTTTTGGAGCATTTCCTTGTAAATAACAATAAAATAAGACATCAGCCAAGCAATCTTCAGATATCAATTACCACTTTACCCAAACCAGTCTTCCCAATTTCTTTCTATAAGGGGCTTGGAAAGCTGGGTGGATGGCAAATGTTCTGGTGGCACCTGAATAAATTAAAGTTCAGCAACAACCTCTGGGCTCACAAGCCTCAGAGAACCACACTACCACTACAGTACTGGAGGGAAAAGTCAATGACTAGGGCCTTCCCATTAGGACTCTATGAGAAGAGAAGCAGAACCTTTCAACTTGCCTAGGTGTCTCTGGTTATCAAAGGATAAGCTCTTCTATTTGCAAGTAAGGCTCTGAGTGGGCTTCTGCTTTTACCAACAGGTTGGACACCACCAGTGGTGGAGAGCTTTTTACAGCAATCTCTCCTTGAGAAAGCAGTGAGATGGGAAGAAAAAAAAAAAAAAGGTCTCCTGTCAAAGAGAAAAATATATGAAAGCTGCCATTACATTATCTCATTGCCTGAGAGACCTATAGATGCTCAGCATTTTCTTGAAAATTATTACTCCCTCCCTACTGGGAGCACGATTCTTGTATGAAACCACTATATGAAAGCACTATTTAGGACACCATTCTGGTTCCATTCACAATTCTAGAATATTTTAAATTGTGCTTTAAATTGTGCCTCTCAGACTAACAAAAAATGCTTTCTGGTGTGAAAGGTGACAATAAACTGTATTAGCTGCGGTTGGTAATTCTTTTTATAAACTGTTCCATACTGCTGACCCTGTTGCATTGCTGGCTCTCAACATGATCATAGTGATAACGATTCAACATCTCACCGTCCTTCCACATAGTCTCGATTCAACAAACAAAAAAACCCAATTCATGTCTAAAGATTTGTTTCAAATTAGGAAGTTTTAGCAGATTATATGATTATAAGCATGTTAATTTATTCCAGTCTCACAATGTAAATCAGAATAATTTTAGATTAAGTCAAATGAAAGGAAGTATATTATTGTATTTCTGGCCTTCTAAAGGCAAAAGAATCTGTAAAGAGTTCTAATACGATGGTAGGGAATCAGTCTTCCCTTTTTTTCTTGAGCACTTTAATAAGCATACTTTGTGTGATGGAATTCATGATGTTTCTTCAAAAAGTCAATGCAAATTATTCCACAGCAAAATATTTACTCACTAGTAATGCAATTACATGATTCAAATCAAATTCCCGTTACCTGTGATTGTACTCTCATCCCCAATATTTAACTTCCTACAATTTCTTTTTTTTTTTGGTGGAACCTATAGAATCCATCTTGTTTGATACCAGCACAAGTTGACATTTCCACCCACACTCAGGAGGGAAGACAGACCTCCTTAATAAGTTGCATCTCCCACAGCTACAGGTCCTCATACCAAGGAGAACATCCCTTCCCATTCTTCTTCTCACTGGGATAGATTCTTTCACAAAACACAGTGAAAAGCTCCCACTTAAGCCTTCTACTTTTCCCAAAAGCCTCTCACTGATGCACACTAAATACATTCTTGTGTATGAAGTTGAATGTTATTTTCAGATTTCAAATATTATCTTGTTCAAGTAATTTAAGTACATTTGCTTAAAGATGCTGCAACGGATGACTGCTTTTTCACTAACATAAAACGCTTACCACTTGCTAATAAATATTATAAAGCAAACAGGAAATCAGGAAAATGCTACAGAACAGTTACTAAAAGCACTGAAATAATAATTCCAACCTCAATCTACAGCATATTATTACTCAACCTTACTCCACACCTCATATGACGTTTATTAGCACATCTGATGTGATACTTAGAAAAGACACTAAATGAGTACTGCTGAAGAGTGACAGCTTTATCCTACTGCTTGAGCAACAACATATTAAAAATAAGATCACATCAGTTAACATGGGGATGATTAATCATACATTTAATCTCTTAGCCATAATTAATACTATGTACGTTTAAATCAGCCATGTCATGCTTCATAGTTGAAAGTCAATCTGAATGAAACCATTAGATAGTTTTTTTGTTATGTTTGTTTTCAGAATTCAAGCCCTAGCTCGGTTTTGCATTCCATGTCAAAATATCCATGCTACAGTGTGCATCATGATCAAAACCAAAAGCCTGAACCATAATGAGAATATGAAGAGCCAGGTGACATTGAAGACTACTGCAAATGTCTACTTCATTCTCACTTGAACTAAACAAGGCAGCAGAGTAGTTTCTGCCTTTAAGGAGGTTTTTTTTTCTTTTTTTTTTTTTTTCTTGAAAATGGAACATGTATGTTTTATGACAATCTGAACTTAGTGATCTTACCCATGGTTTCTGAAGTCTGGCTGCCAACTACACGAAGAAGCATTGGCTGACTGCTGTCTGACCTCTGCAAAGAGGTAGAAGGAGATGATAGCGTTGTACCATTTACCTTGGCATCTGCCTGTGGCTAAAAATTGAGGAAAAAAGAAGAGATTGTTATTAACAGTTCAGTAGAGTTGCACAAGTCCTTGCATCTCTGTATATATTTTATTAATTCAATAAATACACACAATTTTCTTTTTTTTTCAAGTAAATACATCCATGCAAACAAATGATTTAAATTCTGAATAAAAAAGTAATACTGAAGTGTGATTTTACCACTTGCCACTTGCAGTCTACAGAACAATTTAATATATTTTGCTGACCAGTCTCTACAGATATGATTTTGTGGTATGTTATTGTTATTGATAACATTTCACATCCTGTTTGGAAAATCGCTCTACAGAAATCTCAAAAAGAAAGGCCTGAGGACTCGCCTGCTCCAGCAGCTGCCTCAGCCTGTGCAGCTGTGACTCCAGCTGTTTGTTGTGATCCTCCAGAATCTGCATCCTGGCCTCCAGGCGGCCCTTGTGCTGGCGAAGCAGCTTGGCTTCTGCAATGAGCTCAGCATCGCGGGGACTTTGCGGAGAAACTGGCATCATCTCAGGTGGGGACGGCAGTGGAGACAATCCTTTGTGATCATGCTGCTGCTTCAAACGGTCATACTCTGCTTGCAAGTTTCTGTTGAGAAGTAACAAGGAGGCAAAGCTTTTTCAAGCAGAACAGGTTTATTTGGGCTGTCCTCTGCTAGGGGCAGTCAGAGTGGACCTCCTCTCCTGTGATGTGACACCTGCAGCCACGGGAGGGGTAGAGGCTCTGTGATAACACCTGCCTTTGGTTCTGCTAAATCCAAATCCATGTAGGATTACATCTCATAGATTTGCACAAAGTGGATATAATGCAGAACAGTGATACAAGCATTACCCAAAGGCTGTCTGCATCACGAGAGTTCACAGTTAATTCCCTTCCAGGGCACATAAAACAGAAGGTTGGCTGGGCTCCAGGCACCATCCTGAAGCACAAGTACAACGTGTCCTGGGTTCAGTCCTCAGCTTCCTGCATTTTATGGTTGCTAGCAGAAGTCAGACTGCCTCTTCACTTCCAAGCATGAATACACTCTTGTAGTAATTAGTGCTAAAAGAGTGATCAAAGCACTTCACAAACACTAATCAAAGCTTACACCACCTGGCCAACCTATTTTACAGATGAGAAAATTAAGACAGAAAGAAGGCCACAGAAAAATTCAGAAAAAAACACAGAATTCAAGAGTTCATTTGCAACTCTGCTGTCATTAATTAGGTCACATCATTCTCCTTTCTTTATATGTGCAATTGCATTTACAGTCTAGCTCTAAAATTAAATTGCAGTGCATATCACTAATTTGGGGGGCTATAAGTTTTACCTTCTTTCAGACAGCACCGCCTATGGTGCTACAGTCTACTGTGACTTTACGGCACTCTTAAGCTTGTTCTATTTCATAAAGCTCCAGTTTTACTCCAGTAAAACTCTCCATAGATTAGTATGATCTATAATGGTCCATATGAAAAAAAATCTACCAAGAAGTAAGAGCACAGAAGGTAAGAAACTGAAACCTTGTTGGGGTTAATACAGTCCAACAATGTAAAATTAGTACCTGGCAGCAGAAACTTTGTACACAAGGGAGGCCTAATAACCTGCACTGGGATTTTGGTGCTCTGATGTTCCTTTACTGCTTCCCAGAGGGGGGGAAAATGGCTCCATAGACAGTAGCCTGCTAACTGCTTACTCATCACAAGCAGCGACCCAGATTTTATTTTTTTCCAACTTGCTCCTATTTGAGCTTGTGAAAACAGGCACTTTTTCCAGTTTTGCCTGCAAACCACAATACGCTCTGACATTTTGGTCTGGAGGCTTAATAGCACCTCAGAAACCTCCCCAAAAACACCATTAAGCTCTGAAACATTTCTAAAGGTGTGTTTTTGTGACCAGAACAAGAACTAAAGCGGTCTGCATCATTTCACATGGATAAGGAAACGATGCCAAGCATACGGACAGACCATTGACTTTTCTTCAAACACTGCACTCCTGCCCCTTGGCAACTGAATGATGGATGTGTCCTAACCTGGGACAACAGTGGCAACCCCACAGGGGTTACATGGCATGATCCCTCCTCTGCAGGAGTTTAAGAAGGTTAAAATATATATATATATATATATATATATATATGTTTATCCTTCTTAACTTCTGATTGTCCCATAATTCAAAATTTCTTTCTCTAAAATCCACACAAGGAGTGGACAGAGACTTAGAAAAGTGTTCAAGCTGTCAGACACTATGTTCTTTCTTTTCATCATTCTGTGAACAGCTAAAAATGCAATCCCATGAAGGGGGATGACAATTTCTCTACGAAAAAAAAAATCCTACATAATTGACAAATGAGAAAAATGTGTGGAAGACAAACCAAGAAGGTGTTATAAAAATCAGTTATTTTCTTCCAAATCAGACATTTTTTTTTAAAGGAAGATTTTTGCTTTAAGTAAATATAGAGTTTAAAGTTGATGAAAATTATCTGGAAGAAAGAAGGGTTATGCTGGGTGTTGCCTTCCATACGACTTAATGTCTTCTCATACTGTTAACTGAATGAACTGGTGAATAATTAATAAAAATACTAAAGGGAATAGAAATGAGAATGACAGCAATATCACAGAGTCTTACTACACACTAAAGTTTATACAGGATTGATCACTGAGCTTGTTTTTCACCAAGTCTGTAGATTGTGGCTATTGCCGCCCTGTAAGGAATTTCCCAGATGCATGATGCAGGCAATACTCTACTAACAGCAGACTTAAAAGTTTGAAGGTTTCGAAGTGCTGTAAAGCAGAAGATGAAGTACCACCCTAAGGGAAACTAAATAAATGCCCCTGCTGATACTTACAACATAATCAGGTACTTTGTTACAAAGAAATCTACAATTTTCCCCTCGAATTTCAAGATAAAGAAGCTCTTCCAGTAAATATATTATGGAAAATCAAACGAGGACCAGGGAATAATTCAGATAAAAATGCCTTCATGACTGATTCAAACTAGTTAAAATCTCTTTCTGAATTACTACAGGAAAAGAATGTTGTAAAAGGATACCGCACATTATCCAAGCAGAGGTGTCTGAATTTATGAGTTCTACAACACAATGCAGTAATTCTGTTAGAACAAGGAATGACATTTTGAAGAAAGCCCAAGAGTTTGTCCTGAGCATCTGTGTCACTGAGTTTTGTAGCTGTACCTTTTCATTCCAGTTACAGAGTCCTTAGTCCAGAGAATTAGGACTCATTATATTGACTGCTTTCAGAGCCGTAAGAGCGATGCAGGGTGCAGATGATCAGTAGTATCAGTAATAACTGAGATCTAACATACAGGGAATTGTATTTACATAGGGGAAAAAAGGTTGAAAGTCAGGAGAAAGAAATCATTTGAAAGCTGCTGTAAGACCGTCCTAGAGGAGAAAACAATCTGTTTTTATTCCCACCTCTGGAACAGTTTTAAGCTGTGTGGTGAAACAGGAATGCTGCTGCAAGCCAGGCGTCCAAGGAACTGTCCACAGCCCTCAGTATATAGCATCTGTGTCCCGAGGAAAGGCGCTGTCTTACATTTTCAGCATTAAATGGGAAGTTAGAGAAAGGGGAAGCAAAAGCATAATCTCTCTAAATGAGTGTGACTGAGCAAGGATCGGCAATATTCAGAAGCCCAGCCTCGCTGGGTGACTGGGTAGCTTTCACAACTGGATGTCACAAACAAACAAAGCTGATGCATCCTCTAATCACTGGGAAAATACATTCTACCTCAGTAAAAGAAATATTCAAAGAAAAAAAACATGTATTTCATTAACCATGCTTCCACCTCTTTTAAGCATTCAGGAAGAAAAATAACAGAGGAAGCATGCAATGTAACCCTGATTTATGCAACTGTAAAGATCTGGGTAGTAAAGAGCTCATGAGTTATTAATCACATCTATCACTGGCAAGATTAATTGCCTGGGGAGGGAAATCCTAGTGGACCAGATTTGCTGAATGTTCCTCTCAGAGGCAATTGCAAATTTTTGAATTCGGATTATTTTTCATCTACCTACAGAAAACCAGTGGTCTGAAGAAATGGACAAAGCTGGTAACTGAACCATGTACTACCTCTATGCCTCATTAGAGTACCACTATTTGCTTATGATGCTTCACACTTAGAAGATTTACTTCCAATTCTTCAGTGCCAAAATAAATACAAAAAGGAGTCAGAGCATATTTAGAAATACATCACTTTCTAGCTATTGGCAACGATACAGAAGAAACTTAGTTGAGGCCAGTTATCATTCTTCAGGTTTGAAGCAAGACTCTTGCTGCATGAAAACAGGTAGCTTTGAGATTTGGGATGTTAGTGCTTTCCAGCGGCTCACAGCCCACTGTGCTCCCACTGCAAGTCAGGAAAGCACAGGAAAGGCAAACAGCTGAGCCTGGAGGTGTCATTTACTAAGTTCTTGTTACAGAACAGCTAAAAGCTGGGAGAAAAACAAGAAGACAACAAGAGAGAAGTCTCCCTTTTACAGAAGTATTTGATTCAACTAACATACTACGCAACTGTCATCTTTCTAGCCGTTAAAATAGCAGAAATTAATTTTTATTATTTGCAAAAATAATTGAGATCATCTCAAAACAAAACCATACTTTCTTTTTAATGCCAGTACAGTACCTCCTAGCCTATAACTTATGTAATGTACTGCTATAGATGGACACAAAAAATCTGTCCCAGCTGTTTCAGAAATACATTCACTCTTAAGGAAATTTCAGAATGTTTTTAGGGCATTTTTGTAAGTCTCTGGGTTTTTGTCTTATATTGCAATGTAGTAATACTGCCTTCTACAGCAAGATTACTTTATGTCTATTGGATACATCAAGAAATGTTCTTATCACAATATTCAAGGAGATGTAAAACTAAGCATGAGTCTGAAGGCCGAATGCTCAAATGAAAAAGTTTCACCAATTGAAAATATTCTCTAAATTGTTCACATTTTAGCAAATATAAATTATTTAACAGTCAAGTTTTAGGCATACGTTATTTACTGAAGTCATATTCGCAACTACTAAAGCACCAAGTTCTCAAATTTCTAGCAGATAAATAATTAATATCTAAGAAGAGGTCCTTGGAACTGAAAAAAAACACAACACATTCAGAAGTGTGTCACAGCTAGGTTAGTTTATAATTTGGATAATACATTTCAGAAGAATTCAAAATAGAAAATAGGCAACAGATCTTTTTAAACTGTCCAAAAGCAAACCTCAAAATTTCAATTTCAAAGAGTCTTTGTCATCTGAATAGCAAGTCAAGACGGAAATATTTGGAGACCAGAAATTGCAGCTGAAAACCAAATGGAGGTCAGAATTTTATAAACAGCTCAGAAGAGGTGAGGAAGAATAAAAACAAGAAGCAAAAGGGAGAAGTTTTTTTTTTTTTTTTTTTAAAAAAAAAGTAGGAAGCTGTGGAGAGCAGAAGAAAAAGAGAAATGACAGTGTTTTGTTATCTTAGTATTGCTTCTTGTTGGTACTGAATGCAACTTTCCCAATAGCTGCTGAGAAGTGAATGCAAGTGCTGACCATAACTGTAAAATAATACAAGACACAGCAATGACAGCTAAATCTTCATTGTCAAAAATCATCAGAAGCATATGCAAGAGAAGTTTTGTCAATATAGGCATGAGAAGATGGATGTTTATCGAACACTGTTACCGTTCTAGCCTTCCCAGAAGGAACAAGCATCACATCAGCCCCAGAAAGGAGACGCACCCAGTGACAAGACCCGAGGTATTTACAAGGGAAATGAAACAGTCCAGCCACTTCAAGGCTGGGCTGAGGACCGGGAGATCACAACATGTTTTGTATCAGTCAGCCCATTATCCAGCAACAGATTCACTGAGTCTTCATGCTGCAGCAATACACAACATTTACTCAGAGGATTTGTTAGAAATAATGTGAAGAACACATATTCACCCTCTAGAGCCAGGTTGACACAAGGAATTAGGTCATGGTTTGTTGATTCCCTTTGGTAACAGCCAAAAAGGCTTGAACAAACTCATCAGAAAAAGATTAGAAAACAGAAATTTAAACAGACAAAACTTTTTAAAAGACAGGTAAGGATATGAATGGATCCTGACTGATCCTGTCTGGATGGTTTATTTTTGTGACAGGAATCACTGTTTCCTTCATAAAACCATGGTCATCTGGCTGTGACAATCTATCAGGACGATAAGCAACAACCTGTTCTCTTTCGAGCTTCTGCCTCATATTTTAAGTACAAGTTATTTATAGAGGTTTGCAGAGACAGATGCAGAGAGACAAAAGTCATGATTTTGTCATAATCAGTGAAAATCACAGCAGTGTGACTTCCAAGCTGTCCTACAGAAACAGACCTCTCAGTCCCTGCTGCATTAAGACCTGAATCACCCAAAATAGGAGCGGTTGCTTGTGGTGGCATCCAGCTAGGAACTAAGCCTCCAACAATAAGAATGAAAAACCAACAGACAAGCTTATATATGGTCACGCTTATACTTTACAGCTCTTGTTTAATTGACAAACGTTAAAACAGATATTTTTATGGTATAATTTTTGTCAGAGATCTTTTCATGTGTTACTCCTCAATGGCAGTTATCATATTTATTAAATAAATCTCATATTAAAATATGAGGCATAAAGCCCCAAAAGGATTTCTTCAGCATATTTAAGTCTGTAAGTCCAGGTTCTATTAATGTTCATACAACATCTTTCTCATCCAAATCTAGGCTGCTTTAAAAGCCATCCTCCTTTCCATTGGGCAGCTTGTTTTGTATACAGACAGAAAAGCATTCTGATTTTTGTTCTTCTTCCATGATTTACTACCTCGTGCTGTTTAAAATAATGACACCCCTTCCCTGAAAACTAAGCTATCTTACTATTTTGTACTAATAAGCCAATAATTTTTAACTACAAAATTACTGAAAATGCGAAATATGATGGCTTTTTAAAAAATATTGTTTCTCCTCCACTTTAGAAAGTACTTGGGCTTTTTGTACAATGCCGTAGAAGTCTGGAGTTAGTTTAAAAGAAAATCTGACTGCCGTTCATTGAGGAAAGGCTTTATTTACTACAGCTTTCTGTCTGAAATCCTTTCTTCATCCTTTATGCCTCATTGATTCTCTACGTTCTTCCAAATCCTCCTGAAAAATGTGAGTTCTTGACTGTACCTCTATTTTTCACTCTCCTTTTTATCAACTCTGCAGAGAATTTACATATTAGATGGAAAGAAGCTCTGAACAATGCCTTTTCCCCCGCTTTAATTACATCTGGACATGAGGACTTCAGTTACATTGCAATGCTAGTGGACCATCCGCGGAGTATGGGAAGTCAGTGTTTTCATGAAGACATGGGGAGGCACACACAGGGGTCTGTCAGACGTCATGCCAGTGTTTTCCATGCAGGCTGGAACATAATCTCCAGCTATTCTCTCTGCTACTAATTCCTCACAGAAAGCAGACTTTAACAGTTCAATCTTCAGTTTAACCTGACCTGAAGATTTTGTGTTCTGATTCTGAGAGGGTGCAACACTACTGGAAACACAAGGGCATGAGAAAATAAAGGTGGATTAAAATTAACTTTTATAGAAAAATTACAACTTTAATGAAAAAAGCCTGTGTGAAAGAAACTAGTAGTTAAATTAGTTACGTCTGCCCCTGGAGATTCATAGAGACAGGTCTACAGAAAAATAAAACTGCTATTTATAGAGAACAGGCTCTATTCTCTTCCTGCTTGAAGCATTTTACTTCTACAGAAATACAGACCTAATCTGCAGAGGAGAAGCTGATGCAAGTCCAGAAGGAAGCACAAGAGAGATTTACACCTTCCTCCTGTTCCAGGTGACAGAATTGCTTATTTCAGGCTTCTCTATGCCAAAATCAATTCAAGGTGTTCTGCAAGTCCAGGCTCTGTTCTTTGTAAAGAATCCCAACCACAGTCTCATAGAGATGATGGGGTGATGGAGGCACTATAATTGATTAGAACCATCCAAAGACTTCTGCATGGAGAGAAGATCTATGACACTGTCAACTCTTGCAGTTATTTCCTTGACATGCCTAAGGTAAATGATTACTGCATTACACCCTCAACGTAAACAAGACTGAAGTATCTAGCTTTTGCAGAAGCAAGAAAAAAGAATATGAAAACGCCAATAGACTATACCATAAAAGCCAAAGACAAGAGAAGGCAAATAAAAATGTGGTTTTTTGTAGATCTAGTAATTTTAAGCCAAAGACAGCAGAAGGCAAATAAAAATGTGTTTTCTGTAGATCTAGTAATTTTATCTTTCATTCTTATTTTAGAAGTTCTTGGCTGCAGTTATTAATCTACCAGTGTCAAGATCTACCAGTTTTTATGCTGATGGCACAAGACTCCAGAGTACCTTAGAAACAGGACTGCAATGTGATGCTGCAAGAAATCAGTTTTTTTTTTCTTTCAATTAATGAAGATAACTTAAATTATACTTCAACTTAAAAGAAGCGGTCAATAATATTTGATACCTAAAGGCTAAGGATATGGCAACAAATAATGCCAAACAAATAGAAAGAAAAGAGGACAGAAGTTTTAATTACCAAAAATTACTAATTTTTATGAAGAAATTGCAACTTTATAACCTAGTTTATCCCTAAAAATTCTACCTGGGTGCATTCCGTCTAGCTGGATAGCACAGCTATTTCACAGTTTTTTTACTTCAAATGAATTGGGAACTTCTCAAAACCTCACATATCACATTAACCAGCCTTTTTGAGAAACGCATGTCTTTCCAAGAACTTTCCCCTGCCTTTTCCAGACAGGCGTGCAGAAGCTTGCACACCCTTTCCTCATGTAATGGCAAAGTATGGTACCAACGGCATGAAGGTTGTTACTATCATGGAAATAAAGGAAACAGTGGAACCAAAGCAAGTATGAAGAAACACAGCTAGAAGAGCCTGTTAGATGTGGCACCATTATCACAAGTGTATTAGGTGACCCATACACTTGTTTGCAGCTCATCATTTGAAAGGTTCACTGCTTGCTCATCACTGCACTGAACATGGGAATAGTTAATAATGACATGATTTCAGACTCATCACCTCTCTCTTACAGAGAGAAAACTGTGAATGGCTTAGAAAAGCTTAGCAGAATGAACTTGTTTTAAAAGACATCCTATTTTCACTTTTTTTTAGCATCCCCTCTTCCCGTCTATATCTTCAGTGCATAGCTGATCTCTGCCACAGCTGGCAGCGTAACTCACCGGTTTTCTTCCTCCAGATCAGCAAGAATTCTCTCCAGTTCACCTCTTTCTTCACTCTCCAGAGAAATCAAGATCTGGGCAGGGCTTCGGGGCTGGCTCAGGGGGGATTCCTGGTTCAGACTTTGGCAGTAGTGCTGGATTAACAAGTGTTCATCATCGCTGTAAAACAGAGGAGAATAGAACAGGCTGTTCCCTTCTTCCCTTTCAGCTTTGCAATGATTATGAGTAAATGATGCACTCCAAGTGTCTCATTTCTTATAAGGAAATTCACTGAACTTTTTGTAACAAAAAGGAGAGCAATATACCTTAAAACAAAATCCACTGAACTGTTTAATATAGTCTATGGTAATTTTCCTCTTCTGTAGAATTCATGTCTCTTCCCCTCTGCATCTCGCATATTTAAAGCCTAGCTGTGCTGCACCTTACAATCTCAGCTTTCCTCTTTTGCCTACCTTAAATTTGAAACTTGCTTGAGAAAAAAGCTATCTTATCCTGCCTCAGCTATGATGAGCAAGGGTCATTCAAGCAAAGGCAAGGCATTTATTTATTTTTATACCAACTATTCTTACTCAAAAATGGCATCCTATACTTACCTATTTTACCCTACAAAATTGTAAATGGAGTGAAATAACAGAAATATTGACTAAATGTAATAAAAGTATGCTGTTTCTCACTGAGGAGTTTTTTCATTTTTTTGTTTGAAATTAGAAGTGATGTATACTGTTGGAATATAAATAAATTGTTTTTTAATAGGTATGATGTGTTTCTCTACTTTTATTGCCCCTGAAACTGTCAGGTATTTGAAACAGAGAATTCTCTGGAAGAAAAAAGCAAATCAAGTTTTGAAGATTTTGACCATCTCACAGAATTAAATCAAAGTTTTAGGTGCTAAGGAAAGGCATTCAGGCCCTAAGCTATGCAGCTAACACCTGCAGTATTTGTAAAAAAAACATGAAAGGTGGCAGCACCCCTACTGAATGGCAGAAAAAAATGACACAGTTGTTGGGAATCCTATTTTTGTGGTAATACTTACAACAAAATAATTCAATTTAGCTTTTTTTCTGTTACATTTGTAATCCAGAATTTAACAGACATTTTGAATAGCTGTTATTGTTCAAAATCTTAAATATTCCTTGTTGCACTTTGTTCCTGAAAACGTTAATGTTGCCATTTCATGGACTGCAGATGTGCTAAAGCAATGTAGAGCACATTACCATTAGTTCATAGATAAGAAATATTAATTTTTCACAACAGGAATAATTTCCTCTTTTTAAACAAAATTTAAAAGGCTTCCCAGTTCCTAAATTTATAAGCATCTTAAGTGAATTAACAGTCAAAACTAACATGACTATTGTAGCATGTCATTTTCAAAGACAGTCTTTTTGTGTGATTTTTAGCCTGCACGTATTTTGTATATATAATTACAATGACAATACATATTTTAATGTTTTGTGTCTGCATGTATACACGTTTTCTCTTTATTTCTCTTCCTCCACCAGTATAGTGTTCTAACTGTAATTTTAATCCAAAACTCATGAGAATGTCAACAAAAATGCTTACTGAGCACCTGACAAACAAAACTCAGTTACACTTGCAAATTTATGGTGAGCTTTGATTTTTTTTTGCAATTCTTATCTTGATCTTGTTTCTTCCAAAACTCAGAATATTTATCCTAATTTTAATAGTGCAAACTGAATAATGAACTGACTGGATAATCAGTGGTTATGTTATTAACTGAATCACATTAATACAACTTTTAATTTAGCAAAAAATGAAGACCAAGCTGTAATAAAAACAATACGGTTTATGTATGATCTTCTGGTTAAGGTAACTGAAATATTTCAGTGAAAAACCACATATAACAACATTACTGAATCAATCTAAAACTGACATTTGACTTGGAAATGAAGTTTTCATTAACCATGTGAAACTATCCTAACATCGTTTATGCATTAGTTTTCATGTATCATTTTAAATTTCTCCTCTTTGAACCAATATATTAAAAAAAGTATTTGGTTGTATGCACATGATTTTCTTTCAAAGTTGTTAGGTAACAATACTATCAAGTCAAAAGAGTAACTACTTCAAAACACAGAAACAAACCACTTTTTTATCCACGAACATTTCGCAGATGCACAAACGTCCCTACAAATGATTTGGAATCTGAATTTAAGTGAATGAAAATTGATGGAAGTACTGTGATTTAAAGGAACTTAATATTTAATGTAGTAAGAAGACGACTCTGTATGAATTTTCAGAGAAAATCCTCAATACGTGGTAACGACGAGATTATTGTAGAAAATCACTTACAAATTTTTTTTAATACATTTTATGGATTTAGAATTTGTGGTATTACTTCTCCTACACGGTTAACTAACTAAGACCAAATTTTCAAGCACTACAGTGATTTATGTGCTGCTCTCCTGTTTTCAAACATACTATTCACTGTTAGTTTTCTAGTTCTATGCCATTTCATTTGGAGAATAAATAAGATCAAGAAAGCCATGAAAGAGGAGAAATATATTATGTCAAAAAAAAAAAAAGTCTCAGTGTGACATTAGATTGAACTATTCTTCAAAAATTTCAGCTACATTCCTTTAACTTTTATATATGATTTTGTACTTATAAGTAGCAAAACGAATGCTTCTCAGCGATTTGTCCAACTTAAAAGTTTACTACTTCTAATATATCATGGTGAGGATGACTCCCCCCGGCTTATATTTGTCATATATTTCTTCTATTGGTAGACCAGGTTTTTTCTTTTGAATGGCATTCTGCCCACACATTTTCTACCTTACAGTAATTTAACATGATTAAGCTTACAGTTCAGACACAAGGGACACCTTTTTATCTTTGTCCTTAAAAAGCATCAGACGATGAGCATTTTTTCAAGTAATATGGGAATTATTTCCTGAATAAATCAGTATTTGAGAAATTAGTAATTTTATTTTGAAGGTATTAATCATCTGTTGCACAAATTTGTTATTAAACTATAAGCCATAAGTCCAGACACTACTACATAAATTGAAAGAACATGAGCTCTTCATGAAATTGAATCAGGTGTAGCGCACAGCCATGAGAATTCAGTACTACAGAATTTTATGATAAGCTATTAACCTTCACAAGAAAACCCATGTCAAAAATACTAAAGTGACCTACTTACATGCTCTCATTAGGTGAAATACTGTCATTTAGATAAGAACCATTGCTGTTCTCCATTTCTGCTAGCCTGTGGAAAAATAAACATACTCATTAAAATAAATTCTATTTTCCAGAAACTTTGTTTGCTCTAACATTCCTGAAAAAATTAAAGAGTTTGATGGTTTTGATGACTTAAGAGAATTTGAAACTCAGATGAATTTACATTCTGTGTTGATTATCAAAAGGCTTTGCAATAGGCGATCATGAATAATTGTGTTTTTCAATACAACGACCTGGCTAAACTCACTTTTCAGCTCTTCAAATTTTCAACTCTTTCTCTGAGGGTTTATTCAATTCCCCATGATTAATTAATTCCACAAGCAAATAAAGGCCTTAAAATGCCAGGGGATTACACAGATTGTTTTGTATCTGGCAATGCCATCATCAGAAGTGAAATAATTAGTCATTTCTTATTGGTTTTTGACAGCTAGTCCCTTCTAAATATACTGCATAATTCCAAGAATATCTCTACTTATCAAATGATTTGGGGGGACAGAAAGAGGAGGTTGCAGTAACATTCATTATCTCAATCCTTGCAAATTTGCTTACTTGGTGGAAAAGCACACTATTTTTCATATTTGTGCAATTAACCCACTTTTTGATTCTTAAGAGCAGTATGAAAGTGGACAAGTGAACCAGAACTTATACCAATGTACCATGATTTTTATTCACCAAATCAAGGAAAGATCCTGTTTGTGGTAGTCCACGTGGTTAATTACTTAACATTAAAATGGCATTTGAGATTGATGTAGAATTTGGAGACTTCTGCTCTTCTGATACGCATGCTTACAATGGGGTCTACATTGAAAATGAAACCCTGTGCAGACTGAGTGCATAGCTTAATGAAGACCCCCAGGGAACCTAGAGATCGTTTCTAACCACACACACATGCGCTCTGGCATGCAAGTTAGTGGACAGGCTGGTTAGTAGCAACCACAGGTTAATAACCCTGCATCCCAGAGCCTGGAGGAGAAAACCCCAAACCCTATGTTTCTTTAAGACCCGCTCAGGCAGCAGCTAGCCTTTGGGATTTTTTTATATGACTGTTTAGAGAAATATCTGCCTAATGTCCAGCTGGTCTCATACCTGCTAGCATAATGTTCAATGCGTGAATGAGTATCATCATGTGAAAGCTGAGGGGACGAGGCAGGCCTATAAGGCAGAAAACACTGATTAATCACAAACAATACCCTTTCAGAAGTAAAAAGACACTTAGCTACGTCTACGCCCTCACATCTCTATGCCTTAGGCTTACACTGTGTTTGATAAACAGCACGTTATATCTGTGAGGCAGGAGCCTCCTCAAGCCGTCACGCAGCGCTTTGCGGTACAACACGGCGCTTTGACCGTCTGGCAATCCGTCCGTCCGTTGCAACGACTCCTCCTCACACAACCCCCTGAGAAACCTTTTTCCAGAGGATTTGGAGATGAGATCTTGCCCCTATTTTCCTCTCACACATGCCTCCTTCATTTGTAATTGCATCTGGCTCACGGTCCCAGGCCTGCTCTGGAGGCCCTGACTTCAAGTCTCACTGGGAGCCTTTCCTCTGCCTCCCCCCTGCCCAGGACATGTCCCTAGGCCAGGAGCAGCACGTTTCACCTGAAAGAGCCTGCAAGTGCTACTGCACCAGCAGTCAGAAACATAAAACGGCCGAAATTAGCCTTTAATAACACTCTGAAGAAACTGATAATTCTGTCTTGCTTCTTTCCCCAGTTGTGACTTGAACCATGTAGCAGCATGTTATACAGGACACTGCCCATTACATTGGGTTTCCTGCCTAATAAATAAGATTTTTTTTTTGTCGATCAAAGTAATTCATGGGACTCTTCTCACAAATTAGATTGTTGTTTCGTACAGCCTCGTCTCTGGAGAACACCACCGTCAGGATAGTATCACCTCTGCACTTTGGATGTTGGGCTGGCAGGAAGCACCTTACTGCCATGTGGGATTTTGCATATCTACCCATACCAGGAGGTGCCAGAAACAAACAAAATAATAATAACAATGCAGCTTTCCAGATTGTACAGTAATCTCCTATTTTAGCTAAATTTCAATCTCATCTCTTACAATTCATTTTAGGACTCCTAAGTGATGAATTATTTTCCCCTCATGTAAAATTGTTGGATACTGTGGTTTGGGCTGGTTCTCCCCAATAGGGACTGCCCTGCATCTCAAGAGCAGACAAAATCTGTTTTGTATTTACTCATTACAAATAAACCCAAACTAATAATCTCATGGTGCTTAATGCTCCTGTGCTAGGAGTTTGATCATCTTGCAGTAAATCTCCTAAAAGATCATTATGCTTTATTGGTCATTTTCCAGTTTAAAAATCAGCTTGCAAAGGCTTTATAAAATTAGGATCTTTCAGAATTCATAGAACTATATACTGTATATAAAACAGTCAATGCCTCTTCTCAATGAATGGGAAAGTTTTTCTCTTTAAGGTATTACAGACAAAGTACCATGAATCCCATTTTGTTTTACATGAGCTTTGGCCTCCAACTGTACTTTTTCCCATTGCATATTCGAATACTACCACAGCAAACCAGTGGATAAATACTCAGTTCACAGATTTTCTCAGTACAGCAGAGATTCACACAGACAGGCAATTGATTGTCTGCAACCTGGTATCCTATTTTGTGTAAGAACATCAGCACTGAAGGGAAGAGAGGGGAAAAGGATGCAATTTATCCAGATCATGTGGCTTTCCAAGCACAATAGTAACTGTTTTCTGATAACTTGATGCTAACCTCATTTTTTAATTGCTTGACAGGCAGTACCTGTTAAGCTAACCTAAACCAATACCGTCAATGAAAGAAGAGGGTTTGTTTTCAATGTAAACACAAATGCTAGTGCTAGTACTGCCCACAGATTAGGAAACTTGTGTTAAAAGTAGCTTGATTTTTGAACTGGATCATCCTAGTCCATTTTACCCTGTGATTGCACACATTTGTAACAGTAGAAAGGAAAGGGCAGCACTTGGTTGGGACCAACTGGCAGCTGAGTAACAGGAGTGATGCTCCTTTTGGCAGTAGCACAAGGTAAAATATTGGCACAACTGCGTAACAGTATACTTGCTGCTTCAAAACTACGCTTTACGCTCCGAAGTGAACAAACTATGTAATATGCATTTTTTTAAGACAGCTCTGTGTTTGTATAACTTGTTGGAGCTTCTCATGTCTCTCTGCCAAGTGTACACATGGGATGAGTCAACATTTCCAGGTTCGCCCCCGCTTCAGAATATACTGCAAAGGAGATCCACCCCACCCAGCTTTTTAAAAGCTTGCTTATTAAAGCAACCTGTTGAGAAACATTGCGGTTTTCACGTTGAATTTAGCTGCTCAGAGGTACGCAGTTGCCAGTACCTGAGCCAGCTTGAGAATGGCTGTGCTGCACTGCAGGCTGTTGCATAGACACACTCTTAGATGACCATCTGTGCAAGAGCTCGCTAGCCTCACTTTCTGAGCACATGTAATCAGCTCACGTAATCAGCTTGAACACTCAGCGACGAGGCACAGAAACACAGCCAATATTTAACCAAGATAGCCATTCCTTTTACAAGGACTCCACAGCTGTATTTCTCACGCTGGTGTCTGCAGCAATAGCCTGAGGAATTCCATTCATGTCAAGTGGCAATCGAGTGGCAAACACCTCGTCCAGCAATTCCCTGAACCAGTGGAAACCTGGCTGACAGGAGGAGGGCATTTTGTGTGCTATTCAGCATTGCAGTAGATGGCTCTTTGAAGTGTAGAATCACGTCAATTGCATTTGTGCCACTGACAGACCACAGTCCAAATAAAAAGACATAAATTCCCATAAAAAGTGTAAGCTGCCCCTTTTATGCCTGGCAAGTGGAATATATGTGCAAAACACTGTATAATAAGTGACCCAAATCACTAACTTATAACAAAAATATATACATATGTATTTACAAACAAATTCAGGTATTGTAACACATGTTGATGTCAGGATGTACCTAGCACCATCGAATGCGATCAGGTTATGCTCTTCTGGAACAATTTGAAGACAAACAGAAAGCTGGTACAAAAGCACCAGAAAAAGGCAATGATAACCACAGTAAGAAGTTTGTCTGCCAAAGGTGGAATCAGCCCTGTAACTGAAAAATAGCTTTAAGGCTGGCTTGCTCAGTAACTTGTGTTGTTACCCTTGTCTAGCACTAAGGAAAGGAACAAAGGTAGTAGAAAAACAACAACAACAACAAAAAAACAGAAACTCCTTCCAACCAATATTATTAGTATTTTTTTAATTTCCTGCTTTCTTGTCAGACCAGATGAAAGGATTGTTCTCAGGATGATACCTGAGTTGGTCTGATAAAAGGTGCTACCTTTCTCCATCCAAATCCTGCCTCTAAGTATTTCTCACGCTTTCTTAAAAATTACATGCACGTTAAGCTCCCTGCAGTATTCAACACTAAACCTTTGGTGTGAATTTATCAGTGTAGGCATACCATGAAGTTGTTACTGTAAGTGAACTAGTGTCAGTGCCTTACAAATAAGCGTGTTATGGCAGCTTAATTTCATGTTATGTCAGACACAGCAATGGCATTCCATATTACCCAAGCTTTCTTTAGAAGGTTACTTTTAACTTTCCAACTGTTCTAAGGGGTAAGAAATCTAGATACCCAGTTTTGTATACAATATGCTGCAATCAGCCTCAGATGCATTTATAAACACTAAAAGCACCCTAAAGATCAAAGCCGTTCTATTTCAACCTGTCTCCAGCCTTCTGGTAGTTTTTGTGGGTGGATCCTTAACCATATGTGGTTTGGAGAAATACGCATTTCATGCTTACTCAAAGTAGATTTCCTAGAGGACGAGCACTGCATTTGACTTCCCAGTTGTCTGTGCTCCAAATGAAAACTATAAATCAGTATTCCAATGTATACATTTCACTCTTGTTTATTCTACCAAAAATCCAATGAAGGTGCAAGCCATATACATTTCACCATATAGAAATATATAAAATTCTATTTATTAGTCTCTCAGTAGTTATCAATATGTGAATTAAAAATAAACCTTATTTAACATTATTCTAAAATCATCCATGTAACACTAGTAGTAGCAAATGCCACAATGGTAAGTTATATATCTTTAGTTCAAGTTAAGGGTGTTACTACAACATTAAGACAATGCATATGCAGGAATGATGCAAGAATGAAAATCCAGTCCACAGTTGAAAAACCCTGCATTTTTAACTTCTGAAAAAAAAATACAGTAAACATTTTCCCATTTCAACTTGCCCTCACAGAGCTTTTTGTATCTAAAAAAACTGTAATAAAATATCCAGTGAGCTTTGAATTAATTGGGGCACATTGAGTGTGCAAGTATGAATGGCTGCACATAAAACAAAATTATAGCTTTATCTACAAAACAATGTCACTCCTGAAACTGAATTAAATCCATAAAATTCTATTTGTATCTTTCAAAAAGCATTTAGTGTACATTTAGAGGGATTGACGCTTGTTCAGAAACAAAGGCTTTTAAATGACAAACTCTTATAAGCAATAGTAGGACTCCACCAAAATCCCTGTTAATTCAATGAAAATACATACTCCAGAAAGAGTATACAGTACACATTTCATGACTGCTGGACATTCCTGGACTTATCCCATTCTGTTCATCTGCGATCAAAACATTCCTTTAGAGAGTGTACGAAAGGAAATAATCGTAAAGAAAGAAGGAAATGAACTTATGCAAAACTAAACAAAGAAAGAAACAAAAAAGTGAGGGAACGCAGCAGCAGTAGCAGCAGCAGCACACTTCAGCAAAAGTACTCACGCAGAATCTACTGGCCAGAAGTTGATCAGAGTAACAGGACTGCAAGACAAAAAATGAGGAGGTGAAGAGAGAGGCAGAAGAAACTCAGCAGCAAAATAATTACAGAAAGATTAAAAAAAAAATCACAACAACTAAAAAACAGAAATCCAACAGACTAACATGAGTGACCATGAAGAGCAACCAACCAAAAAGAGAAAAAATATACCTAAAATTAAAAAAAGAGAGAAAGAGCGTGAGAACAAGCTGTGTGCAATTGCCATTAAACAACTGATTAAACTTGTAAAAAAAACAAAACAACAAAAACAAAGGGAGATGGGCTACTCATTAATTTTTCCATGTGTATCATTATTGTGGTTGTTTTTTTTTTCCATAAAGACTTCACAGTAATTCAATAAGACTAAATTTATAGGGTGAGAAAAGATGAAATCAGCTGGGAAGCTCTCAAACATAGTAACCTAATTTAAAAAATAAAAGCACAGAAAGATACCCATTTGGAATAAAATAAAAATTTAATGAAGAGATCATTAGTTTCCAAATTGCTGTATCAAACTTTATAAGTTTATAAGGCTGCCAGTAAGCGTTTTTCTTTTACTGACTGAAGTGGAAGTTCTTGTGAAGATGGGTGAAAACAGATAAAGGGAATGGCAATTGGAACCCCAGCTTGTGTTTTCCTGCCAGCCGTGGTTAACAAAAGAAAAAAAATGAAAGAAAGAAAGAAAGAGGCTTTATGCATTTAGGAAGTGAAGGGAGTTGGCACCAGCTGGGGAGCTCAAAGAGCATACCAAATGAACTGTTTAGACACTTCAGAGCTACTCACGTTTCCATGTTGTCTCCCTCCAAGACAGTTTGCACAGGCAGGTAGCCCATTCTTGGGTGCTTTGCAAAATATCTTTTTGTTCGAAATTTGTTTTTTAGTACCTTGGCAAAGTCACGGACATCTTCTCCGGAAGTTGTCTGAAAGCCACAAATCACAATGAAATCATCTTTCATGAGGTTATTAATTTTAGTTGCCTCTTCCTTTGATGGGTCATTTGAAGGAGCAGTGGCCACGCCAAGCAGAGCTGGCCTCCAGAACCACACATTCTATTTATTTATCACTGTCACCTCAAAATGTACTACCAAATGGCACAGCTAACGGGGAGGAAGAAGAAAAAAAGGAAGCTCCAAACACCTGTAACAGGGTCATGCCTCTTCTCAGTGATTTGATGAGGACAAGCAATAACTAAACAAGAATCTGTAATTTCCTCAAATTGCCTGGGACCCTCTGCCTGCTTTTTGTGCAGCACTGAAATGGCTGTAACAGAGCACACTCAGCCGGCCCGAGGGACCTGCAGGCTGCTTTACTGGCTGGATCCCGACCCTTCCTGCACGCTGTTTGTTTCCATCTCCTGGATCTGTCAGTCCCTGAAAGCCAAGCCAACGCTCCTGGTACATTTCCTTTCCAGTTTCCCTTCTCAGCCTCCTCTACCATTAATGTTTTCATCAAAGAAAAACAAAAAGCAGGTGAGAGCTGCTGAAATCTCTTATATCAGTTATTTTTTTCTTGCGTCTGTCTAATCTGAAGCTAGCAAGCATTTAAGATCAATAACCTGAGGAGAGCACAATTTACACAAAGTTTTCTACTCTGTCGCCTGCGCTCAGCCTCCTTTCTCCCTATAGAGACCAGCAGAGGAGTACAAAGTGCAATTAGTTTCCTGAAGACCAGAATGAGCCAGAAAGAGTTCAAAGTATGTCTGCTGGGAAGATGTAACACTTCTTGCAAGCCTGATTAAGAGCCAGACAATTTTCTGAAGAATTTTAATGGAAGACTTCAGTTACATTAGTCAGGCTGTACTCCACTCTTTACACCTCACAGAGAAGCTCGACCCTGAAATACTGCTTTTCTACAGTAAATTAAGTTCATCCTGACCCACATACCAGTATTGCTTCTCCAGTGTATCTAATTTGAAGGAAAGAAATGAGGGAAAGTTAATCTTTCTGACATTTTTTAATGAGTTCTATGCCTTCTATTCAGAGAGGAAGGAGGTGCTGGGATCCATCAGTCAAGCCTACTTTCACAGAGCTGCTGATACACAGATGTGTATAGTTTTAGTGATTGCTCACGTAGAAAAATTAAGCATCCCCTGAAAAATAATTGCAGGAAGACTGAGATGCATTAACAGAAAGGACAAATGGTCTTCTTGTGCTGAGGATACCTACAAGCTTCATGTAAAGCAAATCTGGTTCTCTTTGCAGTCAGTCTATCTTGTATGAAAATTCAGTGTGATCAATGACTGGCAGAGAAAAAATATATCAGAACCTGCAAGACAGTACAGCAGCATTTGTATTTTCAAGAAGCTGAGCTAATGCTCAAAAATATTTAAATAAATTCCAAGTAAAGCCATTTTGAGAAAGATTAAGTACGTCTGGACCACCTAGAGGACTCCGGAAAGGGCACTTACTGATTTGGCCTTAGAGGCTCCAACAGGAGGGAATTCTCTCTCCTGCATGCCATCTGCACTGCCTATTGAGAGAGTCCCTAAGAAGGTCAGCATCAAGAGACCAGCTATAGCAGATCAGCTGGGAACAGAGAAGAACTTTTAATACCTAGTGTTGGTATAGATAGATTAAGCACAGCTTAATTCATGTTGCTCACGTGTAATTCATAAACTTTTATTCCCACTTTGTCTATTTTCAACGTTGTGAACACTTGCAATTGCATTTGACTGTAATTTGATTGTAAGTGTTTTCAGGCACAATGAGTAATAAAGCATTCTTCACTTAGACTTTCCTGGGATGTGTTAGCTCCCCTGAACCTTCCACTGACAACCAAACATTAAAATAGCGTGCTTGCATAGAAACATTTCAATCTAGTTTGAAGACTGGTATCAGAGGAATCCCAAGAAAAAAGTGTCTTCTAGTGACAAGCACCAGGCACCTCTAATGTGATCCAGTTTCAATTTCAAAACTGTTCAAGGAGCACAAGAATGGCAAAAAAAAAGTGATTATTATGTGAACATACTGATAGACTGAGCCCATTTTCAGTGAAACTTTCTGATTTATTCCATAGATGTTTTACTCCATGTGATTTTCAGAGTAAAACTATACAAAACAAAATTCTCAGTAGAATGGATTTATGAGGAAGAAACAGTGGAGTTTTCAAGCATCCTAGTTTTCTTAAATGAAAGTAATATGTAGGCAGCTGGGTCTTGCACATTCCAAAACTATTCCAAAACCAAAACTACTTCTTGACATCAGGAGAACTTTACCACCACCTGACTTATCACAGTTTGGTTTAAGAAAGTGCCTTGCCAAACCCTCACCCCAGATCTCAGCCTCAACTGTAAACAGTAGCTGTAGAAACTTATCTCAGTTTGACATGCTTGCTTCTAACAAGGTCATATTTTTATGTTGGTGAGTTACTGTTTGTTAAACCCAAACAGAAAAATGATGCTACACTGAAACCTCGGTCTAGAACTGTTCTTCTATGCTTTACTTGAAACCTTTTTAAAAGGCACCTTCCTTTGATTAACCATTGCTGCTTTTTCTGTCTAAATAGAAACTAGGGAACTGTCCTGCCCTTATTCTGCCTCAGCCCTTTGCAGGAAAGAAGTTATCACATCCCTTGGACATTTAGCATGAGTTCTCAAATTCCCTTTGAGCAGAATTAAAGGCTGCAGTGCTCCAAAATTTCTTTGTAGTAAGAGGGAGTGGGAATAAAAATACCAAGAGGCTTCATTGTGCTCATCTAGTTATTGTAAGGATATGTCAATGTCTTAGCATGTCTTCTGTCCGCTAAAATGCATTCTAAGGTGAGAGATTTGTCTGGAGAAAGAGGAAAAAGTGCTTTGCCATCTGCAAAATTGTTTTCATTCATTTCAAAAACAATTACATACTAGACATGATAGCTTCAGTGGATGTCTTGTTCAATCACACAGTACTTAGGTTTAGTTTTTCAATAGCAGCAACACAAAAAAGATCAGCACTTGCTGTGTGTCACATTCCCTTTTTTTCCTAGTTAATCCTACTCTAATTCAGTTTACTGCTGGTACAGCCAGGCACAGCACAAGAGCACGGGCTGTGGGAGTTCAGAATTCACAATAAAATTTACTGTCTGTAAATGCTTCTTTATTCTGATTCAGCAATCTGGATGCTGTTGCAAGTTTTCTGTTCATCATCGTGCAACCTCTATTGTGAGGGAGAACAGAAACCTGCTGGACCCTGCCTGTGTTGCAATGAGTTACTTCAGGCTGTGGGAGTGTCTCACAACGTTACTTCATTTCTCACTTCTCACACTTTCCTTGAACTTTCCCTGAAACACTTCTTAGGAACAGGTAAGAAAACACCAGCAAGACGTTGTTTTGTGCGTTCTCTGCACCATTTGCAAACTCCCACACCACCTATGAACAAGAGTCAGAGCAGCAAGCTGCGGAACAAACCAGCAGCCGACTCAGCAAGAATGCACTCAGCTCAACTGGAAGGACTGCTCCAGCACGGCCAGCCAGCCTGGCGGGCTACGGCTGGGATCATGACAGTTTGCTCCAGGAATGCCTGCGATGGAGAAGTCTGTTCAGACTCGTCTCAGCAGTGCTAACATTTCTCTCCAACCTGTGCAGCAGCTCAGGCAAACCACCCTTCCCACTAACCTCAGTCCTTGGGGGAAGACGCTGAAAAGCAGCAGCCAGTGAATGCTGACAATAAGTAAGCAAAAATATATAGGTTGCCCTAGCAAAGAATTGGATTAAACAGTGCCATTTAGATGCTACAATAAAAGTTGATAATGTAAATAAATATCCATAAATTACAACTAAAAAAACCCACTGAATTTGCTTTACTATGTTTTAGGGGAATAAATTTTTCTCTCTCTTTCCTAAGAAAAGCTGAGTGTCTTTACTTCATTTTGGCAATGCCTTTTTGTTTGGATGAAGATGCAAAAACTATTCATGACATTTTATGAGGCTAGCCAACATATAATTTTGATGCTTTGTTTTCACCATTTACATTTGACCAGCAGACAAAAGTACAAGACTAATGACCACATTATCAGATTAGGAAATTAAATCAGTGTGTGCAATAATGCTTCAAGACCACCACACACAATAGCAAAGACAGCTGAAAGCTCAGGCATGCTGCATTGTGGAAGGGCCACTTGAGAGCTCCTCTGATTTATGCCCCTCTCCCGTGGTCACGAGAGGCCAAAATGAAAGGGGGACGACACACCAAGAGAATAGTACAAATTTTTCTTTGCCAGATGCTTGGTACAGAAGAAGCATTTACACAAAAGCGATCCTTTTGAGAACTGTATAACAAGGGCGAAGACCCTCATGACACCATCCATGCAGCACACAGCGAATGTGCTGCACTCAACACAATGAATTCTGGTCTTCAGAAATGAAATCTAACTTGCTACTCCCAAGAATTTCCCTGGTATTTTATACTGTCTAGTCATCATACAATAAAAAGATACTGTCATATAGTAAAGACCTTGAAAACACAATTGTAGTTTAGCAAGCAAAATAAGTGAAGCGACAAACTTGCTGGGGAAAGGAAGAAAAATCTCACATTGATACAGAGAAAACATTGTGATCTAAGATAGAAATATGTATTTGCACAAATCACAGGCTTCTCGAAGGATACATGAAGTAAACTGTACGGCACCGAACATGGAGCAGATCATTAGCATGCAGTAACATATTATGACACAGCATTGCACAAACGATGAAACTGCAATTTACTTCCAACTATCAGAGTGTCTTTTTACTAAGCATTAGAAATTCCTGGAATGTACAATTTATAAAAGGTGATTTCTTTACAGGGGGGAAAAAAGCCACTCAAACGCTCCATTACCTTGCACACAGCAAATGAAGTTTTTCCTTTCTACTTAACAACAGGCAGTAAGGGTCAGTAAAACAGCTACTTACTGGTGTGCAGTACTCCACCATGGGATAGTGCATTTTATGACCTTTTGCAACACGGCCAGAGAAGAAGCAACTTTGGCAGATGTCATAGTTAAAGTGCTTTAAGCTTCTGTACCTAAAAGAGGAAGAAAAAAACATGGCTTCAGAGCTCAGTAGGTGAATGCTTCCTGTCAGTTTGTGAAGCTTTCTGTGTCATTAAGCGCTCTTCCCTGAGATGTCACACAGTGCACAATACACGACAATGCCCATTTGAGGGACAGGATTGCTGCCTCAGAGCAACAAAGCACAGATGCTTATCAAAGATTTGAATCTTCAAAATGAATCACTCTGTATTACAAAATTTCTAGCAGAGGGCGACAGTGAAGAGTTCTATCTACAGAATCCCCCTCTCTCATAATATGCAAAAGACAGCACCAAGCTTTTTGTTTCTACAATGCTAATTCCAGTTCTTCTGGTCTCCTTCATGACTCCTAACACAGAACTTCTTGAGCAAACAAAATTCAGATAAGTAATGCCCTCCTCAACAAGTAACACTAGCAAGCTGTTGAGTGCTGCATACAAGGTAGGAATGTATTCATGTAGTTTCCATCATCTTCATCAAAATAATTTTCATTTATAGAATGCCATCTCTGCAAGAATCTGAATGCACTTTCAGGCCATTATTTAAGCTCATCAGCTCTATGAGACAGCTAACTGTTGTGTATGCTACGCTGAAGTGCTTGAAAGACCCGGAGGCATAAGGGTTGTCTTGTTCCAAATACGCTAAGCAGTTCGGTCACACTAACCTCAAAAGAGCATTGTTTTACGTGTACTGAGGCTCACAGTATTAGCTTTCTAAAAGCTGTCCAATACAGTGTCTTTTTGTCGAGTGGGTAAACAAGGTCTCGGTGACTTGCAAACGCATAAAAAAATCTGCAACAAATTCGACTACCATAATAGAATTGTTATATGAAGTTAAGAGACGGATGAGATCAGACAAGCAAAAGTAGACACAAACACAGAGCTCCAGTGTCCACTCTCCATGTTTCTGATGCTAAACACAGAGCTCCAGTGTCCACTCTCCATGTTTCTGATGCTAACTACAGACTATCCATTCACTCAGCATCCTTTGATTTTCCAAGTGCCGCATTTTTCCAATTCCATCCTCTTGTCATTGGCTGTTTATACAAACCGTGTGAGTAATTGAGTAGTTTCACAAACTGTATCTGCAACAGGAAACTTTCACTTTGTGGATGTGTTGAACTTGTCACATCCCATCCATTGCTCTTCTTCAGTAATGCTTACTATTATCCCAGTTGCAATATGCAAGGGGAATAAAAGCAGAACACGACTTTAGATGATTAAAGGAACAGCCTGACTGAAGAAAAAAAATCAGACTTAAAACAAAGCAGTACCTTCGTTATTTCCTCTTTCTCACTGCCTGTACAATTGCACAGGAGAAAGGACTGCCCTACTATACATATAAAAGCAACATTCATACTCACCCATGTTAGAGCAAAATGATGGCTTTTCTATGTGGTACTGCTTGCTGTTGTTGTTGATACGCATTTTACAAATAAAGTTACAAAAAGGTCTTTGTAAACAACACAATATGATGGAAGGAAAAATGCCAGCAGTGAAAGAGGACCATGAACAGAAAGGACAGAAACCATACAAAGCAGCTATTAGGAAGCAAAGTGATAAAACAAGTCTAGGCATAATTGAAAGTGAGTATTTACTTAGCCGTTAAGTGGATTCTCAACAGGCATACCAGCACACAGCCATTTTACCACCCATCGACTTATTCATTGCTATAGTAACAATGGTGTTGATCCAGATGTTGAAACAGATCAGCAACATTTCTAGCACACTAGGTTAATATTCCACCAACCACATTCCTCTGAAAAACGCACAGTATCTTTACATGTCTGTAAATTTTCAAGTCACTTCCTTGGTTTACGACATGAGAGAAAGCAGTTCATTAGGATCCAATTCAGAAAATGAAGCTGCATGTATAAGACAGACTGAATAGAAAGCAAATCCTGTTAGTTGTGCAATTTGTCAATACTTTGGATGAGGCACAGAAGGACTGGAAGGGAGAGCAGGACCTAGAGGAACGGCAGTATCTTAACTGATAAGCAATTTTTTGTTCTCTTCAGCTTTTTCATCACTGCACCCAGTCTAAGTGTCACCCTCCCTCGTATCCCATCACAACTCTTCTTATCCTAACATGCATAAAATCAAGAACACGATTTGCCTGGAAACAGAGATGCTGATCCACCAAGCAGTGTTCCACAAAGCAGAGAGGGAGTTAGTTTGTACCTGAATCCGATAATTGGGCACTCCTTGCAGATGTTACATTTCGCTTGGTGTTTGGCAGTTTCGGCAGCAGCCACCCTGTGCAACACAGGCAGCCACACCATGGACTGCGGTTCCAGCCTCATCCAGTCCAGAAACAGGGCTGCTTCAATCTCGGGCTTATTATTGGCCTGGAGCAGAGGGGAAAGAAAGACAAGGGCTCAGCAGAAGGGATTTGTGTAGTACCAGCTAACTAACAGCTCAAATCACTGTTTTCCTACCTGCTCCACATCTTTTCCCTGAATACCATCCAGCTTTTCCTCCCATCCACCCATCCAAAAAATAAAAATAAAAAAAATCTCCAGGATACTACCTTCAAAACAAGAACCGAACACTATTAACATTTCAAGTCTCTCTTTTTCTTATTCTCTATTACAACAGACAGCACTACCATGTACTCTTTTAAAACAAAAATCATCCACTCAAAGCATCTGGCAAAAAAGATAATCCTGTGTTTCCTATATCTCGTATCTGTACTTGCATAGCACTGTTTCTCACTTCTTATTTTAAAAAATACTGTTTATGTTATCCAACCCCTAAAAACTGCATGTCTTTTTATCAAAATTCCTTTCTCTTTAACATCCTCCATTGCCACCCTGACCTTTCTTCAAAATGCACGTATAAGGAAATAATTCAAATTCTTTCTCAAGCCCACTGTTGAACATGTAAACTCTGCCTCCTTAAATGCCTCAAAATCCCTCTTCCCACCACACCATCTTTAAATTCCTTGTCATTGCCTGGGAACACAACGCAGTTTTGTCCCACAGAATATGATGCATTTAGCCTTGTATTCCACAACCTCCTGCTTTCTCCTCTTTACCAAGGGCCAAAAAGCCCATTAAAACTTCGTGGCAGTCCTTTCTCTGCTTCCTTACCATCGTATCCTGAACAGAACTAAACTTTGTGCACCTGTTCTACAGTACCTTCAAGGAACGTCCATAACAAACCAGATTCCCATCGCACTGTGCGAACACCTAAAGTCATGTCTTGTCCCTACCTCTTAGCTTTACAGCAGGGAACAAGAAACAGTAAAGAGACGAGAAGCCACAGGACAGCAGCAATCAGCACAGGCAGAGGTCATGCTGCACTGGCAGACCAGTCACTGAAAAGAACATTGCGGAATACGGACAAACAGCTTCAAAAGGGATCTTGAGGAACAAAGCAAAGTGACAGCGTGAATGTTCATACGGGAACTCCTCTCCAGCGTGAAGGACAGCATCAAGCAAGCACTGAACTGGGTGTCTGGAGCCTGGTTTCAGCCCTGAAGAGACGATGGATCAGGTGGAGATAATGAAGGGCTCCCAACCGGGAAGGCAGGAGGGAGGAGGAGCCCACACGGAGAACAGAAGTAGTGGTGGAGCAGGACACTGTCCCACTGCATCTCTGAAAACCACCGCTACGTGCTATCTTAAATTCCTTGACACTTTTCAACCCCACCTCAACCAGCATGAACAACATGGGTATGAACCAAATATATTTAAATTCCCTGCCTTTCTTTTTTTTTTTCTCTAACCATTCAAATACAGTCCTCTGTGAGACAATCTTTTGCATTTGAAGTTTCACAAGGCAAAGACTTAATTTGTGGTTCCAAACCTATTAGAAGCACTTAAGCACATAATAAGCATTAATGTATCATGTATATGGACCACAACGAATAGGGGATTGAGTGTTTTTTCTTAATGCTTGCTCTTTCCCAATTACTTTCCCAATTTCTCATTAAATTTGAATTTAGTATGACCTAGCTAAAACCTTTAGTTTCATTCAACTAAAATACAATGCTAGCAACAAATCTGGGGATTTTTTTTTCACAACAGACATAAAGGCAGAAAGAGCTAGAGGGAAAACCAATATTACCATTTTTTTTAAGCTAACACTGTTTATAATCTTGACAAACAAATTAACTGATCAATACTTGCAGACTGAGAAAAATGCAAAGTCTCCTAGACTGAACTCCTAACCACAAGAAGGAAATTAAAAACAAAAACACAGAAACAAACAAACAAACAACAACAACAAAAAAAAAACACAAATGTCTCTGGAATAATACGTTGCATTAAAATTGACTTAAAATGCTGCTGCAATATTTTGGTTAATTAGAAATAAAATATTTTTTGGTCAGGATTTTCTTCTGGGGTAAACCCATCAAGCCACAAACATATTTACAGTTCTTCAGATGAAGTCCCCTCAATGCCTGCCTCTCCCCCAAAACAACCTCAGCACCAAAACTGAGAGAAAACTGAAAAAGTAAAGAAACATCCAGGCAACACTGGCAAGAGAGTTTGTTCAGAGCAGCGGACACTGCTTTACTGCTTTCCACTGAAGTGAATTCAAGAAAACAAAATTAATTCTAGAAGTCTCTTAAGAGAAAGGAGCATTTATGAAATGCAATCATTTATGTGCCTCTTTTCCGGCTGGCAGCTACGGCAGCAAGGGGCTGGAGTGTGATTTTCTGTGGATCACTCAGCGAGCCAGCATCCGCCAGGAACTACACTGGCAAACCACTCCTCTGCCTGGTAGACTACGCTTACTGTACTAAGGTCCTCTAAGCCTTTAATATTTTAGGAGTATCTCTTTAATATTCCGTTTCTAATAGAAAAACATGAAGTGTACTGAAATGCTGCAGCGCAAGCTGCGGACGAAATAAAAATGAGCAGCTCAAAGCACTACTCTGCACTTGTAGTTGCTTTAAATTTGCAGGGAAAACGTTGCAGTGATGAAAGCCTTTCTGTAACATTCGAAGATCTATTTTAATTTTGCAGTCACTGGCGATTGCTAGCAGTCCCAATGGTTGCCCACACGGAGCTCTGCACCCCGGCTGTACGAAAACTTGTGCTCAGAGAGATTAGGTGCATTAAAATGTATCAGAACTGGTTGCAAATTATATTACGTGAAGATTTAAAGCCACGTGGAGAAAAGCTGGTCAGGGTCAGATGGTAGAGGACAGACAGTTCTCGACTGTTCCCTGAGCTGCTATTACGATTTTTTTTAATAATCTCTAAATCCAGTAAAGGCAGCAGCTGACAATTTTACATAAGGGAAGAAGTCTGAATTCACGCAGTACATATCTGAACCAACAAGAGCGAGCTGTAAAGAATATTAATGGTTCTTCTCTTCAACACATTTCTGTGGAACTCCCAATTTTTATGGTAATAACAGAGTGAATCATAAAGTAAAATTCATAAAGCCCTTTCGAGCTTACAAGCAACAATTTATTATGGGGATCATTCAAATTCATCATGCTCCACACATCTGTTTTTCAGTATTTATTCTGCAGAAACAATGGGGAAATGGGAAGTTGCGCGGTGTTGGCATCTTTATACAATACTTAGGAGTTGAATTTTTCTGTTTTTTAAATTATTTATTATTATTCCCTCCTCTTCTTTCAGCTATTATTTTAAAAAATACTCTGCAGTGTAAGAACTTTATCGATGTATAATATGAAATATGCTCCAAAATACAGTTGTGATGTTGCGTGACCAATGCAGTATGGTTTTGGACAGTCAGACAATATAGCAGGAATTTCTGGTAACACTTTTGATGAGGTACATTGTGTTTAGGTGCAAGGTAAGGAACTAATGGGAAATAATTCAGTATTACTAATTCAATGGTGTTTTCTATCTAGGATGGAAAGCTTTACATTAGTCTAAATAAATACTATTTTGGACAAACTGAAACTGAGGAATGGGATTCCTGTGAGTTGTTCAAGTTTAAAAATGCAGGACAAACCATGAATAGAAGCCCTGTCTCCCAGGGCTTAGCATTAGACCAAACCCCGCTGAACCTTGTTTCCACTCGTGAATGGCTTCCCCAGCACATTTGCGTTCTCTCCACTGCCAGCTGGCAAGAAAACACAAGTCAAGAATTCATAGTTTCAAAGACTAGTGCTGTTTCATGGGCAACGAAGGGAGGATTATTTCAAAGGTAACTCTGGGTGATGCTAACTGCTTAAATCTGCCTGACTGTTGGAGCAATGCTTAAGATCATTACTTTGACCCCTTGCATTACTCTTACACTGCTCCACTTACTGTTTTTATTGTTGTGGTAAAGACTAATGAAAAAAGCAAGAATGCAGAAGTCATTTAGTATACAGCTTTGTATCATATACAACATCCCATGCACACTTGAAAATCACTATCTTCTTACTCTCCACCTCCCAAATCCTAAATCACTTTAAAATAGCTCTTCAAAACAGCTCACTTATAGGACTCTTCAAGACTGCGTCCCAAACTCAGGCACAGGTTCATAAATTCTTACTGAAATAAAACCAGAATTGATGTTTTCTTGACATTTACAGCATAGCAGCCTGAGGAAGGATTTGCTAGTTCCCCTTAGGCCAGTTCTCCTGTGTCAGAGCCAAAAGCAGAGGAAACATCCTACAAACAGAAACAAGGGCTGTCTGAATCTCTCAAAAGAACCTGAGTCCCTCAACAGTAATACTGCATCTGTACGTTATTTTCATATAGATCTCTATTTAAGTATACATAGTTATTTGTACACAGTACTGATATTTCCTATTAAAATATATATATATATATATATATATATATATATAAACACCCCAGCAACAACAACAACAGAAAAACAGGCCCCATGAAACAACTGTCCAAACCACTCAAATCACTACATGTACAGCTGAAGCCACTATCATGGTCCTGACCCAGGGTTTGGACTGCCCATACTCCTATAAGGATTAACAGGCCCCTATTTTGGTTTTTATTTGTCTGAGTAACTACACTGGGTTTGGACATGCAGTTAAGTGGTTGTAAAAACCCTGCCATCTACTGCTGATCTTCACTGACTGAGTGCAAACCTAGAAATGAAGACTATACAACAGAGTATTAAAATACTTTCCTCTGTCAAAGTGAAATTAAACAAGGTCTAAAATATAGATATGAATTAATTGTACACATTTTACTGCTCTTTAGCTTCACCTGTACCAGTTTTTCATACAAAGCACCCAACACCCTTGGAAAAAAGTATACCTAACACAGCTGATAATCAAGAATCAAATATGCAAACTTTTTTGAGAAACAGCAAGAGACATTTCCATCTGAGCTGCACTGTCTCTGCTTTCATCTCATGTTTCTTAAGTGTCCCAATTGCACGGTAAAGCATACATGGCAGTGATGTGAATACCTAGGTCTCTCTGTATTATGCAAAACAGCATCTTAATAGTTTTGCACCGTGATTTGAACACAATGCATTTGTCCTTTAGCCCATAACAATTCATTACCCTGTTTACTTAAAATATGTACCCATCACATACCTGGAAGGCAAGGGCTTTCAGCCCGCAGTAATACTGAACTCCCTTGGTTTTTCATGGATCTACAGGCTACTTTTATGCAGTGTGGATCCAGGCAGAAGGTCCCTATGACCGAACTCATTGCTCTCACCAAAACCACCCTTTCTTTGAAGTCCCACAAGGTCAGCTGCACCTGCTCCCTACAGCAGAGACCCCCAGCAGCACTCCCAAGGGCTCGCCCTTCAGCCCTGAAGCAGGGCCACCAGCCCCGCCACTGCAGCAAAAGCCCCTTTGTCCCCTGCTCTTGTGTGCACCTGGCGAGGCCATGGCAAGGGCACCAAACCCAAGGGGCTGGCAGAGGGATTTCTAAAGCACGTGTTTGCTGCACAGCCTGACACTACTGCAATTTATGGCTGGCTTATCATCACCAGAACAACAAAATAAAAGTCGTATATAAAAAAAAAAAAGACATTCCTCACCGTGGGCGTGCAAAGACTTAATTTAATTTTGACACAGTAATGCAAACTGTGAATCCCGGCGCTAATTTTTAAAACTGAATTAACTCCCTGGAGTAAATGGAGGAGATGGTATGGGGCCGCGTGAGGGAGGGCCGCGGGCGACGCACACGGACGGGCCTGTGTACCGCTCACAGTGTGCCCAGCACCAAGCGCCTCAGAGGAGCAGAGCTGGAACCAGCCCAGGCTCGGGTCAGGAAACACAGAGAGGGAAGGCCCTGAAAGAAAATGATGCCTCCCTTCCCAGTGGGGGAAGCTGAGAGGGTATCAGGAGAAGAAAGGATGAGGGAGGAAGCCAGGAGGGGTGGCACACGCCTCTGCAGGCTGAGATGGCTGTCCCCGCTGGGCACCCTGTGCAGTCCCCCTCGGCTGCCAAGCGCCAGCGTTGCTCCCCCTCAGGGGCTCCTTTCCCCAGGCACTGCCGCCTTGCAGCACCTCCTACGCCAAAAGCATCTCTCTGCACTCCACTCCTCCTCCAAATGTCTTACTTCTCTCCGTCTCCATTCCTTGTTGCTTTCTTTCATGTCTCATCCTACCCTGCCTTTCAGTTGCTTTCATCACTATTATTTCCCCAATTATTCATACCATCTCTCCCTCAGGGTGGGGTCCTTCAACCCAGGCCCTTTCTTTTCCACTCCTTGGTTCCTTCTTCCCATGTTTGGGTTTCTGCTCCTCTCCCTAGGACTCCCTCCCTTTTCATACTTTCTTTCCTTGCTTGAGCCTCCCTTCCCATTTCAAGCCTTATTAGAAAGTTGTCTTTGCGGCTGCAAGCCAGGTCAGAAAACAGCCTCCCACTTAAGTTAAAATGGAGGCTTCATCTGCAGGAAAAAGAGAGGACGCAACTCCTCCTAACACTGTTTCTTAGTGGAGGTAAGAGAAGAAAACCTCAGTTTTTCCATCTTTCTGATTTATGGCCGGGTGAAAGGTTGTGCCCAGTTGTTCTTCCAGAAATGCTGGCACCTGGGTTGCCTGTTGGCATTTCTTCATTTGCAGTAAGACAAGTTTGCTAACTCATTTTATTCAAACAACCATTTATTCCAAGTCCTCCTCCTATTTTATAAAAAAAGTTGTGTCCCATCACTACTCATTTTACTGTTGTTTTTTTCCCTAATATAAACACACATTATCCCTCTTTCCAAAAAAAAAAGTTTTTGTCAGATTCCAAGTTCATTCTCCTTATCAGTTTCTCAACACCATTTTTTCAGTGTGTTTGCTATTCATTCTGGAAAATGATAGGACCGGGTGATCCCTAATTTCCTCGTAAAGTCATTTGCACAAGCCAGCTTTGACATGTAGATTCTCACCACGGATTTGCTGTGGCATTATTTTGTGTTAGTCTTACCTGAACCCCCGTGTGGAGCTCCTTCAAAAGCCTTGAAAGCCATAGCAGGGTCTAACCTAGCTATAAAAGTTACCATGCATAGTTTATCAGCATGGCTTATCCACCCAGAATATGGCCCTATAAACCATTAATTTGGAAATGACATCAAATACAGACTAGAATTATTAAAGGTCAAGACACAAATGATGGAAATGAAAAAATATGAATCTTACAGAATCGATCTGACAAAATAAGTTTAAAAAATACAGAAAGCAAACATCCCACTGCAACTAGAAGTTTCTGTTCATTTTAGAATTTGATTTTTATAGTCCCTGCGCATACGGAGACGACTTCCAAGCATTATTATTCACTGAAAAAAACTTGCTGTCTTTCCTTATTACAGAACTGAAACTACTACCTCATGAAACTTGAGCAGCAGGTAAAGAAAGAAGCAAACAATTCCCCCTGCTCCCATCCAGCCAACAGAAAAAAAACAAGATATTTAAGGGATTGAACAAGAGTTTCTTCTATTGTGATGTAGAAGATGCATTGAGAGTTATCACAGACCATACATTACCTCCCATTCTTTACCTTTTCATTAAGCAGCTGTCTTAATCTTTTGCATTTTGCTGTTGGTTAGCAGAAAGATGAATAATTCCCTTAACTCTCTTCCTCCTCAGATTAAATAATTTACAAGTGTGAAAAAGAGCCTGGAGTTGGCTGTGTATTCCTCAAGAGATAGGGCAGAAATTCTTTTAGTACCGTTGAAAGAAAAATAGCATTACCCATTCCAACAATGAAAGGAGCTCATCAAGTGCTCCTCACCCCTAGTAAGCACTTCAGTCAGTCGTCTTTCTGCATCCCTCTGCTGAGCACCTGGCTGCCATTGGTATGTATATACACAAAAATGAGTTTAACCATTGCTGTTTACCTACATGGCAGCAAATAAATGGTGATCTACTGCTGGCAGCAGAAAATTGTAAAAGCAGGAACTTCCACAACACAGACTTCCACTGCTTGCAGGATTCAGTTACTACACGGGCCCTGGTGCCAACTACTTGCTGTCCAGATGACAACATAAACTTTGACAACCCTGTGCAAGGCCAGGCTGCATGGAGCTTTGAGCAACCTGGTCTAGGGCAAGGTGTCCCTGCTCATATCAGAAGGATTGGAACTACATGCTCTTTAAGGTCCCTTCCAACCCAAGCCATTCTGTGATTCTACGATAATCTAGGCTTCTTCAATCACTGCCACAATCGCAGTGAAGATGGCACCTAAGAAGAAGCAGTGTAATTCATATATATCTTGTCAAAGAAATACACTAGTGAGTACCACTAAACAATCCTTGCTACCCTAGTCCTTCCTCCAGATTTTCAGTCTCATTCCAAAACAGAAAGGCTAGCTGGAAAGGAGACACAGATCAGAAAATGAACAGTGAGCGAAGATGAACTTACAAACTGGAAGCAGCTTCTGACACTCGGCTCAATGTTGCTGCCCCCAAAAGAGGCGACCTCCCCTAGCTGCCGCGGGATCTGGATGGAGTCGTGCAACAGGAGCCCCAATCGGCGCTGGTCGCAGAAGCCGGTGGAGCTCGCCACTTGCTTGAACAGGTCTGGGGAAACAAAAAGGACACCATGGCTGAAGCATCATAACAGGGACACAACAAGTATGGAGGAAAACTGCATCATTTCAAAGTCTCACAAGGGGGGTAAATGGCTTCGATGGACGTGAACGTAAATGTATCTGCAGTTTGTCTGCTTCTCTTCCTACAAACACTGCTTCTGTTAGTAAATGTTGATTTTTAATAGGATTATTTGTTTGTACCCATGAAGAAATGCCATTCTACCACAGTGCCTATGCCACTACTGATGATAGCAGCTGTAATTCTGACATACAGTCAACTGAACATCAGGATCTTTGATCCACAGCAATGGTAATGCCTCAAAAATACTGTTTAACAGTAAAATAATCTCATACAACATACAACACTTCTTCAGCTCTAAGCAATGAGTGTACAATTCAGAACCCAGTTCTCTTTCAGATGAATTGATCTGGAAAATAAGAGCTCCTAACTTCGATATACCATAATCTTTTAATCCAAGTGTATTTCTAAAATGAAAGAAAAATATTGCAGTACGACAGAATCTGTCATCCACTGGGAATGTTAATATCATATTAAGTTTTCATTTTTGAAGTGAAATGTCACTTTAAGTCTTGTTCTATTACTGCATCATTCTAGAAAAGGATCCTTACAGGACAGAATTATTATCCTCCTGTGAGCCCAATTTAATTTAGTGGGAATTAGTTATACTATGTATACAATGAGGAGGTTTTAGAGTTTGTAATAAGGAAAATCAGGTTAGCATTAACTGAAATATTTATTTGGTAATATCCCTGTTGACAATACAGGACCTGAATTCATTCTGCTTATTTTTCAAAGAGAGAAAGAAAGAGAGAAAAAGAGAAGGAAGGAAAAAAGGAATGAAGAAAGGAAAGAAGGAAGAAAGGAAGGTCAGACACTAGAAAAAAAAATCCCTTTTTTGGAGCCTTAGTATTTCACCTGACAACAGGGTTACAATTACAAAGGTGATTCAGCACTTTTCACGGTAACCTTCCTAGAGCAGCTTTGACACCTGTCTTTTTCCAAAGGAATAAAGGAATGGATAGAGAAAGGATTACATTTTAATTACACAAGTTTCACTTTTACCAAGACTGGTTTTATGATACATAACTTTGAGAAAATTTCTTCTCCATCACCTCTGCAAGCCTGAAGAATTCTGCTCTGTGAGAACCAATGCTGCTCTGCTGCACAAATATCAGAAAATCTTTAAGGGGCGCGACTCATCACGCACTTGCAGCAATACTAACAGCAATGGCACTATGACTTCGGCATGACCACAGCCTGGCAGAGACGATTTGTTCCTCTCTCAAAAGCTATGCAGTGTTCAATCAGTAAAACACCTATCAGTAAAACACTGCGTTCTGCAACCTTAAAAGGGGGTTATGCATTACCATGCATACACACTACAGGAGCCTATAATATATTAATAAATGTTTTCCTTTATAACTCTGATAATTCTCAATGGACTATCATTTAAAAAAAAATCTGTATTAATTTTCTTAAAAAGATTTTCTGAATAATTTTTCACAAAACCCACATGAAACATCTAAAGAACTAAACTGTGACATTTATAGTGATTGCCCTAAAATCTGATCCAATTATACACAGACGTGTATAATTCATATAACAGAATCCATTGTTGGAACTGTATGTTTTCTTATTAGTTTTTTTAAATTTGGATTAGAAGAATAATAAAATAATAACCATTAATGAAGAATTGCTACAGCACTGGTTCAAAATCTAATGGTGGTGGCTTTTTTTCAATGCACGTATGTAAGAGTGATGTCATTTAATTTAACCAGAAAGTTACTCTTGAGAAATACTCTTATCAGCAGACCTTTTCTGGATCTTAGCCTCACTAATGAACTGATTCATTAGTCAGCTGAAACTAAAACTTCAAGTGGAATTTTTTCAAGTATTTTAGGATATGGCCCATTAAAATATGCAAAATAACTGCATGAATTTAATTTTAATTTACAGATAGCAACTACATTTAAACATAAGGTATTCAGTTAGACTCCGATCACATTGTGGAAAATATTTTGAAAAGATAATATATTTCAAAATGGTGTAATGGATGATGTCTTGTGGATCAATGCTGCTTTTTTACTGGCTTTTTCATCTTATTGTTTATACATTTTCTTTTGTCTGCTGTGGTACAGCAAAAGGGTTCTAGCACCCTTCTATAAGAAAAGGTTAAATCTCAGCATGTGAATTCTTCCAACCAAGTGTGTGCATGCACATTTTTTGTGTATGAAGGTGTGCTAAACCAGTGGTCTTCAAAGTGAGGTGTATGTACCCCAGTGGGTGTGCAAATCCACCGGGGTGCAGTAAAACGTATTTTTGAACAGTTAATAAATTATATATAAAGAAATAAAAATAGTATTTATTTCATCTTTATCTCATCCCTTTTTAATTTCTATTTTTGTCTATACTTTATAATGTACGTTATGTACATATAGCACACTAGTGCATATATATAAATAAATAAATATGCATATATTAGGGGTGCATGCTCAAAGATTTTTTTACCTATTAAATTTTTTTTGCATGATCAGAAAGTTTGGTGACCACTGTGCTAAACTACCTAGAACAAATAGCGGTAATGAAAACATTAAATAAACACAAACTACCAAAAAAAAAAAAAGAATTACATTGACTTACATCTATACTTGTCTTCCAGGTGTGCTTTACAAAGGGATACAACACCAGTTTTGAAAGATAAAACACGGATCCTTCCTGTTCGACCCCTAATAGAAAAGAAACATTGGCTGATAGTATAATCCATTCATATAATAACTTGTTGACTATTACAAAGTTTAACATAGTTCTGCAGTTTTATTTTAAAGTCACACAAAGAACCACTTTGCATAGCATAAACTAGCCTGCTATCACATACACAGTAAACTGAATGTAAAATATGGTTGTGGTTCCACAGGCATAGTTAAACTGAATTGTGCAGTTGTACCATTTCAACTAGGAACAGTCTCATGCAGAAATAACAACAGAAATGGCACTAGCAAGATGTTCAGGTGACTGATTAAGCTTGCCTAAAACCAAGGAGAACGAAGGCAGGTTGTACAGTTGAGTCATTACCGTAATGATGTTGTTTCTGAGCTCCTTCTCCTATCACTCAAACCTGAGCAGGCCGACAGCCCTGGTCCTCCTCCACGTCAGTTATTGCACTGCCTTGACTCAGTCTTCCTTCATGCTCACCTTCACACTGGTTTGTGACATGCCTGTGCTATCACTTCTGCTTTTTAATGTGACTGCGATAACAACATCATCCTCTGTGCTGCCAGCAGCACAGTGACAAACCTTCAGACTTCTCTCAGGTACCTGGTTTAGTTCAATTTGCTTCCTGCTGCTGGCTTCCCCTAAGACTTTTATTTCAGGTAGCATTACAAACGTGTAACGTCTATTGCAAATGAGACATACACAACATAGTAAGCCTATGTCTAAACACGGCTTTTGGAAGCACAGCCTTATCAACAGCTTTGAAGTGCCACCAGTAAAAGACCACCACTGAAAATATGGTAAGTCATGTACAGGTACACTGTACTCATGCAGTAGGCTGTACTGTTCAGCCAACATGCATGTTTTTTTTTTAGTCCTACAAAAGCATCATAAGAGTCAACTGTACTCCTTCACCTATGTATCTTCCCTGCAACACCTACAAAACGTACAGGCAGAAACTGGTGGACAAGGCAGAAGTCAGCCTTTTAAAAAAAAATAAATAAATGTTGTGTTTTTCACCAAGAACACGCATTTGTTGCTTACCTATGCTTTCCCCTCTCCGCTCCTTTTACTCCTCTCCCTCAAACCTTTTCCAAATTAATTATCATCTGTGCCCTGAGAAACTCCTGCTGATGAATACCAGGCTCATGCAAATTATACAGGAGAAGAATGTAGAATGATTATTTCCCTGCAAGGCATATTAAATTGGAACCTGCATGAACCATGAGTTCTTCAGTTCACTCTACTCTCCTCCCAAGTCAAATCAGTAATTTACCGTGCTACTGCAAATGAGCATGAGTGACTGATCAATTAAAACAAATCTGAAACGTGCTGGATTTGCAGAGCTGTGCCCATAATTAGATCAGTCATTGACTGTGAATTTGATTAGTATCTTTACAAATGACAGTTTTCAATTATAAGAAAAGTAAAGATTCAGTACATTGAATTAACGTCTCCAGTACTACTATGCACTTCAGTTGATCTCTTCCTATTAAGTTTACAATGAAAACTAAACACTTGTAACCCCAAGGTCACCTCTCTACCAGCATAATTCAAACTTGACTTTCAGCAAAACAGCTAGGAGCTTTCCTCACACATAAAACAACTCTGTGTTTCATCGAGTCCTGCAATATACAATTCCCTAGCATACCTAGGGAATTGCCTGGAGGCAGCCAATTATAATTTCTAATGCTGTACTTTCAGCAGAGTGCTACATAACAAAAGCTAGACTGGACACAGCAAATCTAAACCGGATGGTCCAGCTTAGGAGCCGCCTGGGGAATTACTTTTATTTCCCTCTCTGCCACTAGCGTGGCTGATCTGGATTAACATCTCTAGTGCGTCTTTTTTGTTTGTCACCAACTTCATATATATGTTACTCGTATTAGATGATAATTCAAAACTGGATCAGAGTTCAGTGAAAGCCAAAGCAGATTAAAGAAAAAAAAACCCTGGCCGTTAAATGAATACAGCCCCATTCCCTCCTACCAGTACACTACATAAAAATATAATGTAATGTGGGTAATCCACTTCACAGGATTGTACAGCTGCTGCAGATGATGTTATAAGCAACTGTCTTATCAGACGTAATGCTGCAGGAAGAGATTGTATATACATCTGTACTTTTTTGTGTGCAGGTGATCACTGAAGCTTCAGTGCTGTGATAAAGGGTGGATGGAAGAATGATGTTATGGCACTACAGTACAGTTCAAAATGTCAGTGGCAACACAGTAATTGTTTCATGTCTTTCCATTTCTATACATGAATGTTTATTCTGCCACAGTAATGAGCATGTCCGGCTGAGGGTAGCTGATAAGAACACGAAAAAAACCAACAAATAAAGACTTCCACTGACATCTTTTTTTCACTAAATTCACCAAATACAAAAATCATGGCTTAGTCTAAAACTGACTTACAAAATGTGCTTTGGAATTTATCTGTGCATTCTGAGCAACATCACTAACTCATTGAATGGAACGCCATTATAATTTTATTTAGGTAAATTTACTCTCTTGTATTTATAGTTATAGGTACCCTTTTTCAAATTAAATTTTAGATGAAGCATTTCTCAAATCTCCTGACTGCGAAGGGTTGTAAACACATCAGAGTATAGATGAGTCTCTTTCAGCTTTGAGCAAGGATTACAGATTGAAAGCTACAGAAAATGAACAGCTCTGTAAAGGTTTAGCACACAAAAATACAGACACATGCAAGAGTCTGTATGATGGTGTTCATGTGTTGCTCTTGAATTTCTTTATCTAAAGAAATTTTAAAAGCCAGGCAAAGCCTTGACCAAGAGAGGAGGTGCAGTCCTGGAACTGCTCTGAACACAGCAGTGTGTTCTCTTTTCCAGCTCTCTCATTGCTTAGCTTAATAAATCTAGTATTGCATGCCTAACCAAGGGCTGTATCGATTCAACTAAATGCAGCCATTAAATCATTAGGCTTCTTAAACTTTCCAACTGCTGTTTTTCCAGCTTCAAGCCATTCATTTTACAACGAGGCAGCCAGCTCATTACCCTTTCCCCCTTCCCCTTGTGGTGCTAGCAAAGCTTTTCAGTGTGCTACGTTTACAGCACCCATACATACGTGTCATAGACATTCAGCAGCCAGTTGAGGCACATGTCCACGCAGAGAGGAACATTGACCAAGTTGTTGTGCTCCTGTTCCAGTCGATCATAAATAGTAGTCAAGCAGTTAATGATCTGTAGAATATCCATCGACTGGTCATTTTGCTTGAGGTTGTGCTGGTCCAAGGCATCGCATGCAGCAGACAGACTCAGGAGATCCACTGTTAAAACAAAACAACGCAATAAAGATTGCAGAGAAACAGCAGTTGTACTACCTGTACCCAAAAGATAAATTTAGGTACAAGAATTTGCTTGGCTTACATGCCTGGCCAAAGGACATTTTATATCCTCTGCAAGTCAGGTGCAAGACTGGTTCCAAGAGTCCTACAGGTGCACTGTTTATTCAGCTGTGGTCTTAAACAGCAACGTTTATAAAATGAAAACTCACTTTTAGCTGTGAAGTACCTACTATGCTATTGGATTGTATGGAAATATTACGTAAATTACTGTGTAAGAAAAAACTCCATATTCCATGTTTTATGTTCCTACAGATAGGCTAATATTTGACTACTGCATTCACTGGATGTGCTCTAAACATAGTACGTGTCATCAGCTTTCATGAGACGTGACACTCACTTCCTACAGAAGTCAAACAATCTTCACTGAACCAAATTCCACAAGGAATAAGCAAATGAATCACAGCTGAAGCGGGGTTAACTTCTCTGCTACTTTTTCTCTGGTGAGAACATGGAAAAGAAGATTCCAGACCTGTTCCAGTACTTACTAATAGAATTTATAGATTTTTAATTCTGATTAGCATTTACATTTAGAAGTATCTCTATGACATTACAGAGTGAGACAAATTTAAAACTTATCAATCAACATACAACAGAGATTTCTGCCACAGATATTTAAAATCTTGATTTTCATTCAAATTTAAGTCAACTGTATTTTGAAATTTGGATGCCCATAGCAAAATAGAATTTCCCATCAGCTCTTAATCTTACTTTCTGAAAAATAACATCAACAGCAGTATCACACTTTGGGGGACACCAAATCAGAGAGTTATGAGATGCTGGTGTACAATGCAAAACAGGAATCAAAAGAAAAGAAATCAGAAAAAATAGACTATCTGGGGCATCAGATCTTCTTGCTGCCATATGAAAACCCTTTGTAAATCCCTGCAAGGAATTTCCAGAGGGTGAGAAAAGGTGAGATAAAAGTCTAGATGCTGTTAAGCCCTCTCATACCATGGTTAGTTACAAAGTTCAACATAATTCAGCATGACTTGGGGTTGTGGATTTTTGGCCTAAAGTGAACTGCCTGAAACCATTCTGGAAATTTGTTACAGAACTGGGAAATAAACTGACACAACTGCAAGACCAGTTTTTCTGTCATTGGAATAAAAATATGTTTTATTGAGTCCTGGTAAGCAACACCTCTTGGTAATGTCAAAAAAAAATTGTCTAAATGCAGAACCCCTTATAAGATTTATTTTATTTTTTTAGAACTTCATCTGGTTTAGGGGCACATTTGCCAAATTCACATTTGAGTATCCCAGAATACAACCAAGAATGAAACTGACCCTTTGATGAAAAATACTTCAGCTGCACACAGGGCTGCTTGATAATGCTGCACTGACAGTATGCTGGGATTTTGTAACTGCCAAAAGAATTTCAGGAGTATAAATTTCACTGGAAATCAGTGGGGACTTCTGCTGCTAAATCCCTTAAGCACTTCTGAAAATTTCATCCTGTGCGCCTGACATACCCAGTGCTAGAGTGAAGAAGGAAAGCCCAGAATTCTATCCCTAGTATTACACCAAGAGATTGAACTTGAGTTGGTTTGTTCTGCGCTGGGCTTGATTAGAAATTTACTTTTTCACATTATCATGTGGATATTTACTAAAAGAAAATATTTTGCAACATTATGTTTAACTTACTAGCATATAAAATATAGCTATTCTAAGGTCAGTGTTACAATCCTGCAAAAGCGTATTTATCAGACCCATTCCCAAGACTCATGGCAAGTTATTCTCTTATAGTAATTTATTAGCCAAATTGGAAATATAGCAATGCTTTCACAACACCTTTAATGCAGAGCTTTAGGCTGAACTCTCAGTTCCTTTGAGACTATGAATCAACGGTAATTAAATGAACCCCTCAGGCACCTGGGTGGCAGCTTAATTATACATGCAGAAACTGCTAAACATGGGTCATTCCACTTTGTGAAAGCTTTTCCTGCTAATAAGCAGCAACTTCTGAAAAGCCCTTCACCCTGCTCTTCATCAGACGCCTGTCCTATCTTGAAGGTAATGATGCATGTCCATCTTAAAACGAGCAAGAAGTGTTTGCCACCACGCTCTGCTTTAGGGGACATCTTTTCATGGGAAGAAGATTTGTTCTGGCCTTCACCAGGGTAAGTTTCTCTTGGCTCTTCCCCACCACATTTAAAGTAACGTGTTGTGGGCCTCTCCAGAATTAGGAATTGTGTATTTCTTTCCTGAAAGCAAATATGGCAGTCCCATGAATAACAGCCTTTCAAAAGGCAAGTCCAAACACATATTGAAGAGTTGCATATTCATGGACATTCAGTGATTTACAAGGCTTTAATTACAATAAACCATACCACTTTATGCTTTGTATGTTTTTCAGGTTGACACTCCTCTGTTCTTTTCTATTTAAAATTCTAAAACTGACTACAAAATTTCTGTGAACTGTAGCTCCTAGCTTATTTTGAAATCCAAGTCATGTATATAAAAATTTACTTGTCCTCTAAGGCAGGAGAATAAGCTTAAGAATGTCTATAACTAGGCCAACCTGTGGACAGAATACAGGAAAAGTATGAAAGAGGACCTTCAACGACTAACCAGCTGAAGGCCAGAAGAGACAATTTAACAGGCAGAATGTATGCTATGGAGGTCATATACTGAACCTAGGCAAAACTCAACATATGGCTGGTGATAAAAAGTGGTGTTCCCAGGATGCAAAATGATCTCCTCTGTAACCTCATGCAGTTGGCTGATACATTAAAAAATATATATTTAATCTAGCCTGTATATATATATATATATATATAAGTATAAAGGAATATATAGGTATATATATATATATAAATATAAAGGAAGTTCTTGAATATTTTCTTTTGCGGCATCTCCAAGAAAAGTTTGGGAACACATCACATTTTATTGACTTCACAATGTTCAGATGTGGTTTGCACTTAAAGATCAGATCTTTTAAAAGTAGCAAAGCAAGAAAGTCAACATGCTTTGATGTGATTATCAAAGGAAATCACACATTTAAAAAAAACGGTGTAATAGTTACACCTGGCATGCCCACAATAATTTCACAGGCTGGGACAATAGAGACACACACTAGATTCTCCTAAAGTTACACAATACACAAACATTTATTTGTTAAGGATTACAATTTCCTATTATTATCCTTCAGGTTTAAAGCCCTAGCATCTTAATGTTCATTGGGCTGATTTACAAACTGAAAAGAAGTTATTTCTGAACAAAAATCTAAGTATAGTTCATGTTTAAAAGTGTTTCTATTCTCGCCACTGAGATAGGCTGCACTTCCACATCTAGGGACTTCCATTGTGTTCCCATCTTCAGAATCTGAAAACATTCCTCAGAAGGTAACATTGTTCTGCTTTTTACATAGTTTGCAGAAGAGAATACATATACATATAGCTTTTACACTCCTGCAATTTTAAAACCGAAATAAAAACTGAGAGCTGAAAGCAGCACCTACTGCAGGAAAAATTCAAGGATTTGGAGCTATGTGTACAATCCCAACACTGTGCTCTATTTCTACCAGTGCCAAATTGCAGAAAAAGAATTTTGTAAATAGTTTTTTTATCTAATTAAACTGAGATCACAAGTGACACTTAAATCACAGAATACACAAACACAAGGATGGTGTCTCCAAGCAAAAATATTTGCAAGAACAAAGACTGTTAACCAAATTCCTTAAATACTTCTCCTTAGATACAAGTGTGAAGAATGTGCTAAAGTATTCAGTGTAAGCGCCACTGCATGTTTCTGAAAACATCCATTCTCAGAAAATCTACCTAAGTATAACCTTGAAAGATGAACAGACTTCAGTGCATAATTACAATTCCCCACTGGAAAGCCCAAGATGAGTCGAGAATTATTCAGTGGCAGAATCAAGCTAATTACAGATAAAACAAGATGCAAAGTTTTGTACTTTCAACCACAGAAGCTTGCCAGTTACACAAAAATTTTAGTTCATTACTTCAGTGCTGCACTGATTACGAATACTTTTCACTGCATATCATTCCAGTTTCTTTACATTGCCTTTTCATAATGACTGTCACAAAAACATGTTTATATTTCTTATCATCAGCTGTCAAAATTCAACCTTTGTTACTACATCCATGCTGAACTTTTTCATTGTGTTACAAGAATTTTCACCTAGTGTTTAATTTTTTTTCTTTTCTTTTATTTTTTATAAATCCAGAGATTAAGTTTGTTCATTAGTGGAATTCACCCATCCTTATAAGCCTAAAAGTAAACATGCTCAAAAAAAACTGAGGTTTGACACAGTTCCAGAAAGCATGTGAGCACAAATCTAAACTTGAGATAAATCAACAGTTGAGACACTGCAACTGTGTCAGAAATTTAACCCTGTAATTAAACACTGAATAGCGAACATTAAAATATTTTAATAACCCTCCAAATTGTACCACTTAATAAACTGTTTGCTTTGGTAACTTATTGGCCTACCAAGAAAATTATGAGCAAATGATTTAGCTATCAGGTTACAACAAGCTGAAGCGGACATGTAAGTGAAGTGACAGGCAGCAAACCATACACCAGCTGTGAGAACTGCCATGTAAGACAGACCATGCTCATCGCTACTGTAGGAGTGACTAGGGACTTCTGAACATAGCCAAAAGCTGGGGTGAAATGAAGCTAAATGCTTATTGTGATGATCTCATTTAAACGCAGCAACCCCCCAGGGTTCAGGAGTCAACCTAACACAATATTAGCTATTCCAGCTCTGGCACAGTTTGGCATCTGAGCTCTCACTGTTCTTATTACAGGACAATCCTGCTTGCGTGTTGTTGAGCTGCAAAACTGTGGCTGGCATTGGATGTGGCTTCAGTAACGCACATAGAGAAAAGAGCTGGCCGAAGAGTGTAAAGATGAGAAATATGCAGGGAATGTTCATTTTGTTCCTAATCCACTGTTTTGTCTCATAACCAAGAGACCTGTCGGCTGCCCAGCACTTCTGCCTTGTCAGGAAGGTGCAAAGCAGTGGCAGCAGGAGGTCCCTCAGATGAGAGGCTTCCATGCACCCAGCAGCATTTTGGGAGTGGAGGGGGTGCTTTACTACTTCTGAAACTGCAAATCAGCTCACGGCTTGGTAATAAAGTCTTCCTGGCAGCCCACACCACAGGGGCAAGTACTTACAGCAGAGGGCTTTCTGCAGCCTGCGGAGCTTCATGGCAGTTCTGTATGCCGAGAACCTGACGTTGTTCAGGTCCGCTGTTGGGGGAAAACACCAGAAAAAAAGATTAGCTTTACACCTTAGAAATAACCAGACTCACGATGACTCTGTTCAGTTGAACTCCAACATTACGATCAGTGCTTCAAAGGACAGAGGGAAAAATGGTGTGTTAGAAACCATACTTCACTGAGCAAAAGCACTCAAACCTTGGCAATCAATCATTCAAAAGAAAACCAGCAAGTCCTAAAGCGTTACTTCCTTTCTTTCAAAGGTTCTGAACTTAAGAGCACTTGAAAGAACACAACCACCCACTGCAGCAGCGTTGTCTGAAAACACCGCAGCCTTTCACAGGGTTGGCACTGTAAGGGAGATAAGGATTTGGATCTCCTCCCTCCCTGCCTGAGGTGCCCAGCCAGGTTGCTTGCCGGCAGCCAGATGCACAGAGCTTCTGGGCAACGCAGGCAACTCTCAGCTACTGCTAAGACTCTAAAAAATAATGCCTCTTTTGTGCTCCCCAACCTGAGCAGACAGCAGCATGCTCTGCGAGGTGCAGGGTGCCGGCAGGGAGCCAGCCGAGCCTCCAGAGCACCTTGGAAACTGCGGGGAGCCCAGAGGCCACGGGAGCAGGGCAAGGAACGGGAGCGGCCTCGAGCCAGTTTCACTGCAGCCTTCTCGTGCGGCTCACCAAACCAGATCACCTGCAGGAGTCCTGGTTGTAGAGGGAACAGTTTAGCCACGGGTTGTCGGGACACTGCAGAGAAAAGGTGGCCACATCCCCAGCCAGCAGCACGCTGAGCAGATAACCAACCCGCTCGGCACAGGGGAGGCTCGGTCAGGGCTACGCGAGCATAGCTCAGCACTGCCTCGTGGCTACCTCCCCTGCAGGACACGGCCCTGCTTGGCAGTTTAAGAAGCAGGCTGTAGAAAGAACTGGAAACAAAGGAGGGGTTTCAAGCAAAACTTGTCTTGGACTTCATATGACCAGGCAACTGGATTTGCACCTTTGTCTTCTGCCTGCCTCTGCGAAACTAGACTGAAGATGATGTGCTTGCTCTGATCCTGACCCTGGCTTTGCTGAGAGCGGCCTTGGGCAAACCCGTTTATTTACAAGAAGAATAAAGATAGATTTACTGGGAGTGAGGTCAAAGCTACCGTGGCTGAACTCCTGCTGGTGTATCAGCCAGCTCATTTACAGGCAGGCTGGCACACCAGCACCACGCTGCAGGTACACCACTGCTTGTGTTACTCAGAAGCAAACCCAAGGCGCAGAAGCGAGCACGAATCCTGGCAAAGGGCTTCTAAACGTTTATGGGAGCAGACTGACACACACCTAAACTGTGCACAGGGGCAAGCTGCTAGCTTCAGCAAAGAGAAGAGGGGCTGGCTGCTCTTCTGGGGGCAACTAAATGAGCGGATGCCGTTTCCCAAAGGGCACCGCCACCCCCTCACAGGGATGCTGCGGGAATCAGGCTGCGGCTGGGGCACCCTCCTCGCCGCCCCAGTCCCACACATACCCATGGGGCACTGCTACCCCTGGGCACCTCCTTGCTCTGGGCTGCGTGCTGGCACCTTGCAGTGGCTTTGCTCATGCCGACACGGGCTCTGCTGGCTCCTGTACCCAGCAATGCTGCTGGTTATGTTTAGTTTAATACTAACAGTGAAACCTGCCAAGCCTAAGGGGTTAAGGATGGGATGGCATTTTGAAAATGTTAACGCCTCTGTAAATACAAAAAGAATGTGAAAAAAAAACGTGATATTGGCTCCCAGCAGAGGTCCATTTAGCCCAATCAATAAGCTGCCTCCCAGACTGGAGAGAGAGACTATTACTGAAAACAGGGCAAATACAGAATGGTTCCTTGCAGGAGGATGCACTGAGGTACTGTAAAGGTGTTCGTGATGTGGCAGCTTGGGTATAACTATCCAGGCATCATTTACAATGCTGTACAGGTATAGGTAGTAGAGGGAATACAGTCTCAATTACATAAATTTTAATTAAGCTGTTCTGAATGAGTAATTTGAGGTCTGATAATTCAGTAGTTTTGAATACCTTAATAAAGCTGTGAAGTGTTTCTAAAACACGTCTTACAGCAGAAGGGAAACTTTCAGCTTTGTGTATAATTTCTTTTTCTTTGCACAGCCGCATACACCTTTTTAATGGGCAGTTCTCTTGGGCATTGTTCCTGCCAGCTCGCTCTCTCACAATTATCCTGACAGGTCCACAAGCATTAATGTGGTGTGGAATAAAGTGCGCAATTTAAATAAAGCAACTTAATTTGTCTTCAGGAGAAATTAATAAAGCAGTCCCTTGCAAACACACTGTGGCTTCAGTTACATTTTGTACCTTGTTGTAAGACTACACTTGCATTCTGGAAAACAAACAAACAAAAAATATCCCAAGTAGTAGCAATTTTACTTGTTAAACGTAAGATCGGTCAAAATTAATTGGATTCGAGGCTTATATACACTAGGTTATGGCTAGCATTTCACAACACGAAGAAGCTTTCCCTGAATTTTAAATGCATATTCTGAAAAAGCTTCTCTATTTATTATTTCCATTTTAAGAAGCATTAGTAAATATATATACACATATTTCAGGCCTTAATCAGGGCAGAAAGTACAAATCATGAAAACACTTAATCTTCAAAGTGCTGTAGTTTACATCTATTTTCCTCCACATGTAACATGCTGAATTTCTTATCAACCCTTCTGACACCGCTGCCAAGAAGCACCTGCTGTAAATGACCAACAAGCAATGTTGAGAGCTAACTTCAGACCCCTCATCTTAGGTTTTGGGAAAGCAGGAGCAACGTTAGCTCTTTGCTCTATATGCTGAGGTTGGGCAGCTGTAGCAGGCCTTTGCTCCCACCTTTTATCAGCATTAGTCCATGCCTTGTTTTTGTCAACCGCCCACCTCCTGTCCTCGTTACGTCACCACCACCACCACACTCCTAATGGATGGCTAGCTGATCAGGTGAAGGCAGTCATTTGCTATGTCACCGTCATTCCATGTCACATCTTTGCCTCAGATTTTAGTACTTTCATTTTATTTTATATTTGGGACTCCTTTAAATGCCTTTCCTGACCTCACTTTCAGCCAGGTTGTGTCTGTACCTTTCATCTGCCTCTTCTTCCATTTCAGCAGAAGTACCACATTCTAACTATTTTAAATCAAAAAAAAAGGACAATAATAAGAGGTTTTAAGGCTCCTGAAAGACAAGTGTAATAGCATTTTATAACTACAAGACAGGAATTTAAATTCTGACTTGGACTACAATGAGGGAAGACTGTTCCATGGAGAGGGCAACACAGCAAATGCCCACAGAATCACAGGATGGCTGAGGTTGGCAGGGACCTCTGGAGGCCACCTGCTCCAATCCCTGCTCAAGCAGGGCCACCCAGAGCAGGCTGCCCAGGGCCATGCCCAGGCGGCTTTTGGAGATCCCCAAGGAGGAGACCCCACCGCTCTCTGGGCAGCCTGTGCCAGTGCTCCTCACCCGCACAGCACAGAAGGGCTGCCTGGTGCTCAGAGGGAGCCTCCTGGGCTCCAGTTTGTGCCCACTACCTCTTGTCCTGGCACTGAGCACCGCTGAAAAGAGCCTGGCTCCCTCTTCTTTGTACCATCCCTTCAGACATTTGCACACATTGGTACGAATCCCCCTAAGAGGAGAAACCAGCACCTAAGGATGAACCTCATGAAGTTCAACAACGCCAAGTGCAAGGTCCTGCATCTGGGTCGGGACAATCCCAAGCACAAACACAGGCTGGGCAATGAATGGATTGAGAGCAGCCCTGAGGAGAAGGACCTGGGGGTGCTGGTTGACAAGAAACTCGACATGAGCCATCAACATGCGCTTGCAGCCCAGAAAGTCAACCCTATCCTGGGCTGCATCAAAAGAAATATGGCCAGCACGCCAAGGGAGGTGATTCTCCCCCTCTGCTCTGCTCTCATGAGACCCACCTAGAGCACTGTGTCCAGCAGAAGGAGATGGACCTGTTATATAATGAGCCCAGGAGAGAGCCACAAAGAGTATCAAGGTGCTGGAGCACCTCTCCTATGAAGACAGGCTGAGAGAGTTGGGGTTGTTCAGCTTGGAGAAGAGAAGGCTCTGTGGAGACTTTAGAGCAGCCTTCCAGTACCTAAAAGGGGGCCTACAGGAAACCATGAGAGGGACTCTTTGTCAGGGAGTGTAGGGATCGGACAAGGAGTAATGGTTTTAAACTGTAAGAGTGCAGATTTAGATTAGATATTAGGAATAAATTATTTGCTATGAGAGTGGTGAGGCACAGGAACAGGTTGCCTGGAGAAGCTGTGGATGTACCTTCCCTGGACGTGTTCAAGACCAGGACGGATGGGGCTTTGAGTTTTTTTAACCATGCTCCTACAAATCTGCTGGTGGTGACTCTCCTCCCCCTGAGCTACTACTGTGAAGAATGCACTGCTCCACAGAGCAGCAAGGGGAAGCCCAGAGCTCTTCTAATTGGGCCCCAAATGCTTCCCTTGCTGGTGTATGACTCCATTTAAGTGAACTGTACAACATAAGACTGTCAGGTAATGAGGCTTGGTAACTCTGCTTGCTAACATTAGTGGTAACGTCACTGGTAACAGCAATGGAGGAAAACTGGAGTAAGGCAGCATAAGGCACTGCTTGGCTGCAAGCCAGGCATTACTGCTGGGAATATGTGGAGGAGGGAGGAATGTGGCACAAGCAGCAACAAACTTTCAACAGTTTATAAAAACACTACTAGCTCACCCTTTCCTCTGTTTTTTTTTTTTTTTTTTTTTTTTTCCTTCCTGGGTTCCAGGGGAAATTATCTGTTGCTTTCTTCACTCCCAAAAAGACAACTGAAAACTCAGGACCCACTAAGCGTTGATTCCACGGAACTTTTGCCACCTCTGAGCAGGTAGGAAAGCTAAGTACACCAAGCATGCACTTCTCCAGCCTTTCCTCCCACTCCTAGAAGGAGTGCACAGTCCCCTCATCCAAATGAGGTGAGTAGAGGTCTGAAAAGCCCTTGGAGTGTATGAGACTTTTGGGTTGTTTTGGCAATACTCCAACCCCAGCCCTAGTCCTCACTGCTCAGAAGGTAACTTCCATGCTTTGATCAGAAAACGTAGATGCTCAAGAGCATAATCTGCTTACGTTTTGTATTGGAAAAGGTCACCTGGCCCCTGGAAATGAACAGACTGAGGAAAATGTGGCAGTGCTGTATTTGGTGACAAGAGTATTTACACACAGGAGGAAAGAGGAAGAGTGGTTCTTCTGCCACTCAGCCACGAATGAGCTCTCTGTTCAAGGAGTAGAAACGCTTCCAGGGGAGAAGTTTCAGGATTATACTACAAAAGACCTGTAAGAAAGGGCAGGTGATGATGCCTTAGCAGCAATAAGCAATTCCCACCAACACAGCAGGAAGATCTCTCCATGATCTTTCTCAGCTTCTACCGCAGCCCTCTCTCTCACCGTCACTGTGAAAGAGTTCGAAATGCTAAGGTATAAATGAGCCTTGAAAATTTGGAAATCTCCTTTTGCAGCTTTCTTCTTTTCATTACAGACACGACACGCCCCTCCACTTGCTTCACAGCAACTAATGCGGTGAGAAGGTTATCTAGAAGACTGATCTCCTCTGTGTCCATCAGGCGCCTACAAGTTATTCAAGAAAAACTAATGCTCCTTACACATGCAGCTTTAATGAAAAGGACTCCAGTCTGTTGATAGGAAGAATTAAAATCAGAACTATTGCTGAAAGACAATCAGACAATTAAAGCCAATTAATCCTGTCTAATTAACCTCTCCTGCATAATTCTGCATGTTGAGAGTAATGTCAGAATGTGAGGGCTATGTTCTTCCTCAAAAGAGCTAAGACACAAACACATTTTTCAATGCTGCTTTTCTACGGTACTGTAGAAACAGCAGTAATTACATCTAGTAGGTCCTTAGACAGTGGCTAATCAGGTAAAAATCACTCATTTGAGAAGTGATCCATGATTTGCATCAAAAATTTGAACCACCTGCTGGAGTGTCCCACTGACTACTGACACCGTATCAACAAATCAGATGTTGTAGACTTCTTTTTATTATTATTATTATCCCATGCTAAATTCTGTATTATACATTGCAATATCATTGTTTTTTAATAGCAAAACCAGATCCTCATATTCTTGCATGAAATAAGGTGGCTTTTATGGCTAAAAGCAATAAAAAAATAAAGGGCAATAAGTTTAAAAAAAAAGACCATTTTTAACAAGAGATATAGTGTCCAGTGTGGAGTCATATTTGTTTCTTCAGCAGCATGCATCTATGACCCAGACAATCAGTTTTAGGTAATGTGTTATAACTGAACTGCTTTCCACGGCCATTCTTTAAAAGAATATTCACTGCACATCTGCTTCAGCTGCTGTCAGTGCTGATGTTTCATTTGACAATGCCCTGTCCTCTAACACAGACTCATCTGGCTGAGCATTTAAAAGCTCTGGGACAGGCCAGACTCTCTCCTCCCAAAGGTAGTTGATAAAATGTGTCTCACACACACAATGTAATCAGAAGGCATTTTAGAAGTCCTTTCTACCTGGAAATCACCTCATCTTTTAGTTTAGAGAGGTCACTTGTTTATATTATTGTGAATATTATTCTAATCACTTTTTAATTGACAAGGACAAAACACAGCCCATTTCATTTGCTTTTATGGACAGCATTTTTTTCCAGTGCCTGGATCCCATCAAACTGAAAAGAGCAGCTTGCATGCTTCAGGTGATAACTATCATCTCAAGAGCAATATTTGTCAAGTTAACAACTAGACCTCATAAGGTCAAATACTCACCTGGCCAGCCTCATCAAATCCTCATCTTCATTTAGTGAGATTTACATTTTTTGTGTGCGTTCCCCCCCCCGTTTATGTTTGTTTTGTTTGGCTTTTTTGTTTGTTTTTAAACTCTCACTTCTTTGCAAGCAAGAAGATATGAACCTACATCAATACATCTCAAAACCTGAAAGCATTACACTACCATAGTATGACTTCTTCAAATAGCTGTTCATAAATATAGTGCTAGCAGAGGATAAGCTATTTGGGGAATTACATGTCACTGTTGTCTCTGATAATGCCTACCTAACAGAGGTTAAAAACTGTTTACTGTACAATCCTGAACGGACCATAATTCCACCACCAGCCACTAAGCCTTCATATGTTTCATAATAGCACCCTGACTTTTCAAGAAGTTTCATCTCACACCAATTCAATACGGCTGCGATTCCCTGACCAGTTGATGAGAGTGCTGGATACCTTCCTGCTGCCCAAAACCCATATATAAATCTTCTAATGATGCCCTACAGTGGCATATATCACCTCTGTAGGAACTGTAATTTAAAAATGCAAATGAGACAAATGCATAAAGGAAAGAAATTAATCAATAAACATTGCTTAATATCAGCTGAGTCCTAGCCATTGACTCTTTCATTATAACAATAATTAATGCGATCATCTACATTGCTTTGAGGATAAATAATGGTAAACAGTGATATTATATATGTAGACATATACCTTAAGCACTGTCCACAAAGTGATACGGCGTGTTGTATTATAACCACTCTACCAAGTAGAACAGCCAACAATGTCTCTGCAAATTAATTAATAAGTGGGAGGTACTCGGGGCACCAAAGTGCTAATGACTGCATTTAGACCAAAACGTGGATGAACACCACAGCATGTGCCAGCATACCGATAACCTGATTAATTGACAAGGCCCTTGGGAATTTAGTTTCAGTATGGCATAGCTTTTATTCATCCTGGAAGTCTGAGACTGTGAGAAAGGACACCTGGGTTATACCCCATTATGGGGCCGGGACACAGTCAGAGTTTACGGTCAGGTCAGCAACAACCTATATGCTAGCTGAGATGCAGTCTTAACAAAAAATCCTACAATAAATAAACAGCAAACAACTTCAAAACTATTAAGGAATGATCTCCATTTGCAAACCAAGAGGGTAATACTCTTGAGCAAAACGTTTCCATATGGCTAGCTGTTTTACAGCAGAACATTACTTTGCTCTCTCTCTAATTTCCTCCTTCAGTGCTAATAGACCTAGGGCTTAGTTTCCAAGGGACGCAAGGTCCTTGAAACACGATGGTCCCTACCACTGGTAGCTCATCAGCAAATTAAGGCTTCTCTGCCAGAGCTACGTGTACTGACTGTTAGGCGTATGTCTGCATGGGATGTAGCCATACCCTTTAGAAAGACGACATACTCCAGGTCTGATGACTATCCAAGGGTGTTAGAACCCAAACAATCCTATTTTCCCAAATGAAAAATTTTATTACACCAATTACAGTTACCTTGACAATGACATCCGTGGAGAAGCAACATTTAAAAGAAAGCTTGCATGTACCATCTCCTTGGATTTCAGTAGAAATCACATGAATGATGTGTAAGATAGGCACATGTCTTATTAATACAAGCATGGAAATCAATTAGGTGAAAAGGGATAAAATCTCAGAGAAAAGCAACAGATAGTGTAACAGTTTTGTAACAGAAATGTAGAATTTTTTATGGCATTAGAGGGGCCAAGAGTTTAACCTCTTCAGGCAGCATTTCAGAAGGACACATCAAAACGCAAACCAAAAAGGGCAATGACATTTATCTTCCTCGGTCATTCAGAGCTAGAAGCTCCCGTTGCTGTATGGTGCAGCCAGCCACAAGATCACCACAGCGGCTGCTGCTGAAACTCTGGTGGAGGCTCAGAAGTGCCTCTCAGCATTTTCTCACCTTGTGTTAAGCAGATGAGACTTTTCTTCCATACACGACATGGAGAACCGCCACCCCCACACCCCAAATTAGATGGAAAGCTGTCACCAGCTGCAGTGCACTGGAGTGTGCAAGGGTGTGGGTGTATTTTTTTTAACCCTCTTGTCCTACCTTGGGAAATTAGGAGAAACAGATGCCTCCTGACTGCATCCTGCTATTGCAATTACTGTTTACGGAGACTCAGGAAACTCATCCTGTCATCCCATGGGAAGACTGGAGGAGGGGGACACTAACAGTACAGCACGACAGACCAAGTTCTCCTGGACCACCACTGCTAAGGTTAGAGACATTATCAGCTTAAAGGCAAAACGCTGTCATTCTGAGCTAAGCTGTCTGCAATTAAATGTTCACACTCAGAAGACAAACTGAAAACAAACAAACAAACAAAAAGTAAGCAATCCCAAACTACTTTGATTCCTGCTCTCCCGGTCTCAAAGGTCCTTGAATTCTCCGGGACAACAAAATAATGCAAATTCTCATTTCAGTGATGCCCTGGAGCCATCATGAAGGATGAGAAAATCTGTAAGGGGGCTGTAAAAGCACAGTGTAAAAAAGCAGATCTGCTGCAGGGCAACTGCTCTTGGAAAGAAAAGCTGCCAGAGCAGTTCTGGGTACTTTGAAGACTTTCAGAGGGAAGTTGGAAGAACAGGGGAGTGGTTCATAACGGTGTTACACAAACTGAGGGTGACCCTCGGCAGCCAAACCCCTGAGACTCACATGTCACTGATTTTTACTACCTCTCCATTTCAGCACTTGTTTTTTCACTATGTTCTTCATTTACATAGCTAGTCAATCTGTATCAACATCTGGTGGATAAATTAAATGATACAGCTACAGTCATTGCTGCAATTACCTATTGCCACTTCGATTTGACCATTAAACAACAATTATGTCATTTAATATTGACGGCTCGTTATGTAACTTTAAGTACCCATAACTTTAAATGAAGAGTGAAAATTGCCCAACTTGAGTCAGCAATAGATGCTTCATTAAAACTGATAAAATTGCTATGTTGTTTAAATAATAAAGAAACGCAGTCCAGAGCAAGCACTTCAATCTGCTAAGAAGGAAAAGCTTCCGTTGAAAGAACAGCCAGGTAAAAATTTCCAGTATGCAATACTAAATTTAAAATGGAACATTTTGTATTCATTGATAGTATTTTTATAAATGGTGCTGTTTCAGCAAATGAGCGTAAAAAGGGCAGGCTGTTTTACAATTTTTCCTGCAATTTCTTTCTGCTTTCTCTGATGCAGTCCCTACTGGACACAGGACACAGGAGTTCTTGGACCAAGAACCTGATCGGGTACAGTAATGTTCCATGTAATGTAATGTATACAGCACGTTCCTACATTCTTTTATTAGTACCAAATAACGCCCCCACGTAATTTAGCTTCATTTTTACAAATACCCAAACTCTCAAAGACAGAAAGTTGAGGACAGTAAGTTTGAAACTTGGAATTCTTCTATCTTAGCTAAATGTACTGTGGCAATTTGTAGATGTGTGAAGTGGATATGTGAAGAATAAAACTAACATTACTTCTTCTTTTGCAGAAAAGTCTATTTTGGCTCAAAGACATAGGCAAATGAGAAACGTTACCTTGTGCCCACTTGCATCTTCCTCATTCACTTTAAAAAATTAGGCTTTCAGTAAATTGTAAGAATTTAAATTAGACACAAGGATCCCCTAGCAAATTATGATGCACTGGCATCAATTAAAGCATGGCAAATTTACGGAAAGGCAACACATCAGTCAGTACCTGGGATGTACAGAGTGCTGTATCGCATTGCTCAATTATTCCCTATGGGCAAAGTATAGGAGTTGGAAAATGGAAATGAACACTTTTGACAGCATTGATGTGCTTGGTCTCACTTTTTTGCATTTACCTAGATTGTAGAATTCACATTTTCTACCAGATTTTTAAATCGCATACATACTAAGCTCTTTACAAAGTTCTCCATATGAATGAGAAGCAAAATCTGGATCCTAATGTGTAGAAAAATAATAGGATCTAATGAGTATGCAATACAAAATCAACTTTAATAATATCTTTTCAGATAAAATATTACTGAACAGTCTGAAAAGACTTCAAACATCCCATTATTACCGTTTTGACCTGAGGCAAAGCAAAGCACTGAAAACACATCAAGGCTTCCATTCAAGACTAAACGGGTTATGCTTGTATTATGCAATTTATATGAGAGTTAGGCAATGATGAATATACCCAATTCAAAAATAAAATAAAATGGTAGGTTATTCAGCAGCACTTTTATCAAAGCTTTACCCTATGTGGCAGTGCACAAAGAATCACTTTGTCTAATCTGTTTTGTACACATGTACAAACACCTAAGTTTACTAACAGAAACACACATTACACATCCTTTGCTAAAATCACTGTTGCTTCCATATTAATAAGGACTTGGTCCCAGCCCAAAAAATAGAAATAAAATTAGCCAGAAAAAGGACTGTCCTTCTGGACATTCATTTCTCCTGAAAACAAATGGATTTTAAAAGAAAAAATACAGAAATAAAATCTGCCTAAACATGTTCCTTCTTTATGCAGTAAGAAGGAAGGATGTCTTCAACTCTTGACATCCAGGTGATACTCACAGAGATAAAATCTCAGTTAAACTAAATGCAAACTGACTTCAACAGTCACACATCTTTTGAACTCTTGACCTGAACCCACCAGGACACTTTTTTCCCCTCTTATAGAATTACCTCTTAGCTTCTTAATATTCAAGAGTACTCGAGCTGAAATACCAGAAAGAAATCCCAGAAGAAAAGCAGTTTCAAGAGGATTCAGGTCTGACCAGCAACAGTATCAGAGAGACCACTCCCTCTCTGGATCAAAGCAGGCTGCAGAGTCAGAGTGCGGTTCAATTAACAGGCAACTGTTTGAGGATCTACCCATATTAAAGAGATCTCTGCATGCACCATTACTATTTGTCCTGAATCCTCTAAACTACTCAGTTTCAGAGCAGAAATATAAAGGAAGCAAACAGGGCAATACGTTATAATTAAATGGCAAGTCAACACTTGTCTGCTTTTGCATTTTGTTAGCCTGAATTTATACATCTTATATCCCTTTTTGACATACAGAGCAGTCTTCTGGTTAATTTTTAAACAAATTGCTGCCACACTGCTAATACTATAAAGAAAAAAAAACTTCACACTTTCATTTGATTTTATCATATCGCTTTTCTAAAATAGCTTGGGTATGCCTTTACTGCAGAGCAAGTTCCCCGAGTTAGCTTGAAATAGATCAGTTTAGCTACTGAAAACAGTCTAATTATGCCAGCACAGAGTTTAGCAGGAGATAATTTAAGCTATATTTCACCATGGTAAATAAGCCTGCACTGAATGCTAGATTTGACTGTCCTAGTACTGAAGCTGGCTTGTTTAAAAGCTGGTTTATATGTGTGTGCTATATGAATGTAACCTCCTTTATGAATGCAGCATATTCATTGATACTTCTTCTAGAGAAATAGCTTAATTTTTATTATACCCTCCATTACTTATTAACAGGACCATTAAAAGCAAACAGTTAGCTATTAAACGGTCTGCCAAGCAGCCTATACTAGAGCATAGATTGACCTATTGTATCTTATACATGTACTTCTTTCTATTGCTAAAATCCAAAGCTGCTACAAAAATTAAAAAGACAACAACAAAACAACAAAAAATAACAACAACAAAAAAAACACCAGAGAGGCGCACTGAAGTCATAATAAGCATGCAATTTGGGTATTCGAAATGACATCATGACAGCTGCCATGTGTTCCAAGTATTGAAAGTGCTTTAAAATAAAGCAGTGGTAATGCAGTTTGGCAAATTGCTTCAATTGGCTTTCTACCATTCAAAAGCCAACACTAACAGCAGCTTGGTTTGATTTTTCATCTGCCTTTTGTAAAATAGATTAGACAGTGAAAAGATACAGGATTTCTTTTTTTTTTTTTTCTTAATTTCTGTCCCAGTCTTTCACTAAGTTTGCAACAATGCAACCAAATTACTTAGTAAATCCAATGTACACTCCAAGCATGCTAATTGATATATTAATTTTTCCACTCCACGTTTGAAATAAGTTATTAGGCCTTTCTCTTGCAGAATATTTAACCTTGATAAAAGCACAGCCTCTCACGTCAATATAATTTTGTTTCACCACTCCTGGAAATTTTTATTGTAACAATGCATTTGATTGGGGAAAAAAACAACTGGTAGAAGTGTCTTACCTAAAGACTGGTAGAGCTCAGTCATTTTGGGATGATCCCAGCAGGTCGTTTGCGTCTCATGGCTACAACACAAAATATAAAGGTTAGTAAAATGGCATTTCTTTTCCCTTGCACAGCATGTGATCCCAATTGCACATTGCAGTGCTGTGCCAGACCACCACCAGCAGCCCAAGCTCTTGTAGGAGGGAGCCTGAGCAGCAGCAGGATATCTTCGTTCAACACCAGGTGTCAACCTGTACCGCTGTACTTAGGCATGGGCTCAGGGAGCAAAATTAAAAGTGCTGTTAACATTACAAGGACTGTGAGTGTTCAGATACCACAGCATGTTGGGGAACCTGTAATCACACCAGTTCTTAAAGTCTTCTGTTCATACATATCATTCCCCAAACCAGAGGACAGATGTTTAAAAGGGCTTAAAGCATTTATGAAACTGCTGACTGGATGTTGAGATCTGGGGCATTTTTGACCCGTTGCACCGTATGTGCCCTTTCCGCTCTTGCCACATGTTACATCAGAGCTGGCCCACGTGCTGTGGCTGCAATCACCCATGGCAGTCCAAACATCTGCACCAAAATCCCCACCAGCTGGCACCGCTTCTTGGGCCACGTGCTGCACCCATGCACAGATGTCTCCTTTTCGGTACCACACTGTTAGGCTGCTTGGTTCCCAGGCCCTCTCCTTGCCCTAGAGGTCCCTGTGAAGTCTGGGGAGGCAGAGCTGTTGGGAAGCCAGGGAGAGCCCAAAACAGGGTTATGAATCCCGGCCCTCTGACTAGAATGTAAATGGGACGATCTCTGCATGAAAGCTCACGGTCTCCAGCTTTGCAACACAACGCGTTGCCAAGACACGCAGCGTGAGAAAGCCAACTACATGAAGTGCTAGTGAGTGTATTAGCAACTCATATCTCCTAAGGCTACACATTTTAAGGCATTTTTTTTTTTAATGACAGCATAGTTAATGTGACAGCGCATCCACCAATGTGGAAAACTTGAAGGAAAATTCTCCTTATCCATCCTATAGCCAATGAAGTCTTGGTCACACAGAATTCAGCCCCACTGAAAGACAACCACGAGTACTCTTAAAACTATTCTGAAAAGCACATACAGTTGGTAGCAATCGCATTTCCAATTCCTGTACTTAAAAAGCAGGCATCCTGGGTCCAGCACACGCACATCATTTGGAAGAAAACACACAGAAGAGCGGGGTTTGATCCACAGTGTTTTGGAGTTACTGGAGCACACACCTTTCAGCTCCAAGACAATGAATCACAACCCAGCAAGCAAGCTGAATGCCCCTGTATACCAAACTGTGCACTGGAAAGCTGATGTAATGATGTTATTTTAGAGAGCAAACTGTCCTTGAGCTCTTTTGGGGGCAGTGATGTTCCAAAGTGCACCTCTACAGGCATACCCTAGGCTAAGACGGGATGCAGATCTCAACCAAACACTTCAACACCACCACTACTCATGGGAAAAAGAAATTTGTGAGACATTTTCTTAGCAGGATTTCATTTTGGTCTTAGAAGACAGGCTATTTACTCGATCCACGTGAACACTTGACTGGTCCAGTAATGTCTATTCAGTATGTAATATTCCCACATTTTGCTCTGTAACTGCACAAAAGAATGAAAGGGCTCACAAGCAATAAGCATAAGGAAAAATGCAGGCATAGCACTGCCTGAGCTGAGCACAAGCTTTTTAAAAAAGCCTCGTCTCATCAGCCTCAGCATCCCCTCCCCTTCCTAATTCCTGTGGTGGCTGAAGGTGGTGAGAGAGGCAGGAGGACGGCAGAGCTGCAGCCGCGGTCTTGTTTGCTCCAGTAAAAAACGAGAGCTGAGAATGGAGGGGCTGCAATTGCACTCAGCAATGTGAGCTCACCCTGTTTTCTAACCATGGACTTGGGGTAACCTGAAGAGAAAACCCATGGATCCGAGACAACTGTGCCCCAGCTCCCGTATCTGCCTCCATATTTGGTACAGGGAGGCTCTGCAGCACCAGCAGCTTTTGGCTTAGCTTGGTATAGTTAAAAGTGTATTTCTGAAGACAGAAAGGAACAGTTTCCATTATACATTGAATCCCCCAGAAACTTGGCTTCCATACGCTTCTGCTTATATAATAGCAGCCCAAAGGAAAAGAGCAAGGGAACACATTCGCTGCCAAATAACTCTGTACAGAAAGAGATCTCACGATTCAGGTAAGCGGACTGCAGAAGCACATAAACATTCAGAGCCACGGACCTGTGACTGCAGTTTGTTAGCGCCCACTGTTAGTTCCAGATCAGTAGCTCCCAAGGCATGAGCCTGACAGCCTCGGCTTGCCTCCCGATGGGCAGGTAGCCCCAGATGGGGGCTATTACAGAACAAAACTCCAGCACTGCAAACAAGCGCGTTCCTCAGGCTGGGAGCTGGGGCTGACGGTGGGGAAACAGCTCAGGAATTTGGGTGATGATGGTTTTCCACACCTGTTTATTATCTCAGATGCCACGTGTGCAAGTACTTCTCAGATACCTGAATAGCAAGTGTATCCTTGGCTTCTGTGCCAAATCATGTAGCAAAGACACGGAGGAGAGAAAGAGCTCACGCACGCAGTTACAAGAAAGCTCTGAAACTCATCTGCCTAATTTTTCCAGTGAATTCACTTTGGCAGCCCCAGATTGTTCAGTGGATAAACAAGACCACTTGGGGTTCCATAGCTGTTAGTCTGGGAGCTTTCAAAGGCACTGATTCCCATTAAAATATTTTAAAGCCATCGGGTATCTGGCCAAGATGTATCTATATAGGACTCTGGAATCTCACGCCTGTGCTGGATAGAAGAGCAAAAGAATCGTTTTAGATGCAGAAAACTATTATGGTTGATCACTCATCAACATTACCTGAACGAGTATTTTATTGGTATTTTTATGGTAAGCCTAAATCACCAGATACTGGTGAATTCAGTGTGAATGGTTTAAGCTTAATCTTCCTGAAAAGCCCGATGAAATAACTGATTTTCCTGAGATCTTGTAAAAAAAATTTCCCTTACAAAGAAACATTGGACTTCAATCGTTGTCGTGTATTTTTGCTATCGGTTACCCCACACAACCACACAGCGTGCCCTTATATCACGACTACCCGGAGCACTTCACCCGGATGCACGCTTTGCAAGGAGCGGTTTCACTCGCTTCACCTACAAGTCGCTAGGGCTGAACTCGTGGGGTGGGTACACTTCCCCTCTGCTCCCTCCCTTCGCTTTGTCTGCAAATTCAGTGGCAGTGTACAGGAAAATACTCCTTTCTGTGGGGTGCACCTGCCAGACGGTGCAGGCCCCAGCTCCGGCCTCTGCCCGCGAAGCATGGACTCAGAAGCCGCCTGGCTTGGTCGGTGGGCTCGCAGTGGGACCCCAGCAATCCTGCCCTGCAGGAGACCCGGGCTGTGGAGCTGTCCTGACACCTTCTGCCCCACCAGGCTGCATTCTGGGGGGGGGGAGCTGACCCTCGGTGGCTGTGCTCAGGCAGAGGCAGGGAGGCTGCAGCTCCTTCGCTCCGGCCGACAGCCGCTCGCTGCTGGCCTCTCAGCCGAGCGCTCCCCGCTCCCGAGGTTATCGGCCACGCTGCATGCCAAGAAACGTCAGGCTCCGTCGAGGCTGCTCTTCTCAAGCCTCTCTGCCATTTCCAAAGGGCATTTAATGGTGAGCCTCGGCGCCGGACGGGGGAGGCCCTGCGTGCCTGCCCGCGCTGCGAGCACCGTCTGTAGGGAAGTGCCAGCTCAGCAGTTTCCAGCAGCCTCAACCACGCTTGGGAACGCTGTAGCATCCTTAATAGAGCTGCAGCAAAACGCCTGCCAGAGTTTCAAACTCCAGTGAACAAGGCCCCTGTACAGCCAGCGAGGCAGAGGGACAGGGGAAGGGCTGCGAGAGCCCTCCTGACCAGCAGCAGTTGAAGCCAGGTATGAGTATGTGCCCAAAGAAGGGCTCAAGATGGTTTTCCAAAGAACTACTAACACAAAAAGACATCAGTGCACATGTGCAGTACTTTTGCAATATTGCACACACTCAGAGGATACGTTCTCCACTTTGTCTCCTCATTCCAGTCACCTAAATTAATCACTATCTTTCAAATCACAGAGATTTTGCAACAAATACAAATCTAAGTGGGCTCATGTGGCTTGTTTTCCTCTTTCTCACCTGACTTAAGCTGTAAAGGTGGAAAGAAAATGAAAAGCAGGCCCCAAAAGGAGAAGAACAGCAATGGTTACTGGTGACACCTAGGTGCTGGTGTGACTGGCACACTAAACACACCGATAATTCAGAGGGATGAAAGCAAAGTCATCACCTAATACATCCTTTGGGAACTGCAGGACCACTTCATTAAAGGACGATTATATTATATTAGCAAGGATAATTTTTATGTGGGCAATTCTGTCACACCATGCCAGTGCAAACTCCTCTGTTCTTGCCAAAAGCCAAGAGATTTGTCTCTCATCATTGTCAGGAGAGCTAATAACACATGGGATTGAAAACCTGAAATCAAGAGATGATATTCTAAGTGACATGCTAACTGAATTACAGTTCCCTTGTTACAACTTGATCAGTTTGGACAAAATACAGTTATTTTCTCTTCCCTCATTTTACATTACGTTTGAGCAACACCAGCAGCAGGAGGAGCGGGGAACAATCCCCCTCAGCCCAGTACTGAAATGCTCCTGCACAGGTCATGCTGAAACCTTCGCAGACCTTTTTGACTGCTCTTGTTCACATTCCTTCTCCTATTATTATTATTATTTCATAGTAATACATATGATTCAGGTTTTCATGTTTATTCACTGCTAAGCTCCAGAGTCTAGAACTTTTGACTGCAACCGCACAGTCCTTTTTAAGCTCTTATGCTACTCTTCACCTCTGATACTGGAGCAAATTCTGCAGTGCTTTTCCCCCCTCGCACATTATTTGAAAATGCAACATGAAGTAGATGTGCAAGTGCACAGATGTACATAGAATAAGAAATTCCATCAGGTGGCAATAAATAGATAGTTACACACACTTAATAACAAGCTGAAATTAAAGTATTATTTTACAAAGCACTGAATTGATCCGCTTTCAGTCAACACAATTTATAATGCCTCTCACCTTTTGGCTTTAAGATCAGTAAAAGGTTATTACAACCACCTTATGACTGCTGTCAAAAAGCCAAAACAAACACGATACAGTTGCTTGGCTGTTCCTAAACTAACATAAATGCAATTCAAAGCGCTTGTACGCAGAGATGCCACCACTCATTTAAAATTAAAACTGCTTTCAGCAGTAGATGACAGTGATTGCACAGAAGACTTAATAGTTGTCTTAATACAGCGTTTCATTAATTCCCAGGGTAAAACACGTTGCTGCTACGGAAAGTATTAACGGCGTGAGAAGGTGGCACTCCTTTGTGGCTTACAAAGGACTACTGTTTTCATCCATAAACCCAGAGCCTACCGATCTGCGCACGGAGATTATTCCTGCTTAAGCCAAGGATCAGCGTCTTTTCAGCAGGAATTTGACTGCAGCATGTTTTATTGGCTTTTGCCAGATTTATCTCCCCGCTGAAGGGAGGCACCGAGACATATTTAAGTTTCTTGCTGATACTGGAAATGAATAGGAGAAGGGCAAATATCAACTGCCAAGTACTGAATAGTAACTTTTTTTTTTTTCCCCCCCCAAGTGATGTTAAACATTTATTTTGTGCGCTCCGTCGCGGGCAAAGATTACCGCTCAGCCGCTGGGGCCGGCCGAGCCTGCCCCTCCAGCTGCTGCCTGCCCGCTGTCTATTTGCTTTTCAAAGCTTCCCCGCTCCTGCCAAAGCCATTTCACGGCGGGCTCCTGGCTCACCCCGGCTCGGACAACCAACTCCTCAGCCTCAGGAGATCGCAGCCCCCCACGCTTCCCCAGACCAACCCCGCTCCCAGCCTGGGACCCCCCCCCAGCTGCTGCATTTGTAAGCATCTGCCCAAAGTTGCCTCCTGCAGCAAGTCACGAAAGCCCCTGCGTGCCGCGCAGGTAGCGCTGCACAGCCCCGGGGCGCCCCCCGGAGCCCCCCGCTGCCGCCCCACCGTGCCCGTGCCCGGCTGGGGGGGCTCCGCGCTGCCCCCTTTAGCGGAGCACCCCGGCGGCACGCCCGCTCCCCGCCGCGCCTCCTCCGGGACCGCTCGCCCGCCTTGCCCCCGCAGCCCCGCCGGCACCTGCCGCCTCGCCCCGCTCCTCCTCACCCTCTGCGCTGCTCCCTCATGGCGGCAGCTGCTCGCCGGAGCCACCAACAGCGCGGCCGCACGGCCCCGCCGCCCAGCACCACTGCGGCCGCCCCGCCGCCGGGCGGGAGGGAGGGCGGGAGGGAGTCAAAGAGAGGGCGGCGCTCGCCGTGCCGTGCCGTGCCGTGCCGAGCCGAGCCGTCCTGTGCCGTGCTCTGCCCTACCGTGCGAGCCGAGCCCAGCCGAGCCGTGCCGCCCCGGCCCGCCCCCGGCGCTGTGTGGGCTGCTGCTTCCCGCCGCCGGGAGGGGGCTGGCTACCGCTGGGCGGGCCTCGGCGGGCGGCTGGGGGGGAAAGGGTAGAAGCGTTAGGGTTGGGTAGGACCTCCGAGATCGTCTGGGCTAAACGTCCCCCTACCACGAGTATCCCCCACTAAACCATATCCCTAAAATCTGCCCCAGATTGGAAAGAGGGCTTGGCGTGGATGTCGTGGCGCAGCTGATGGTCACCGCGGTGCCAAGCGGTGGGCTTGTGGGTGACGCCGGGTAATTTCTCTCCCGGGACCCAGACTGCCACCCCGGGCACCCCTCTGGCCCAGCGGGGCCCGGCCGAGTACTGGGTATGTAGGTACACGCCAAGGATCTCACAGCACTGCATTTCACACTGGCACAGCCAGTCTCTCACCCACCTGGGCGCCCATCTTGCCATCTTTCCTTCGTGAAAGCAATGCTGGGGGAGACCTGGCTCCTTCATGCAGCTGGGTATTTTTCCCAGGCTTGCAGACCTGCCTTTCTGGTAAAGGTGTCCCAAAAACCACCTTTCAAACCTACAAAAAATCCCTATTTTTACACTGGGAAGACATAGGCCTGGATGCACAGAAAACTCATTTCACCCATAGTTTCTATACCATATCAACATCCTTGGACTGCTTTCCAAATGCATAGATGTCAGTAAGCACACTACTTGGTGGTTTCTATCCTAAACATTAGGCTATCGGGGGCTGTCTCTAAGGCTCCAGGTATCTGGATAACCTGCTTTTAGGGAAAATCCCAACAAGCAGTTCAGGGGAAGCCCGTATGCTCTTTCCTAGAAACATTACAAGAGCAGGATGCCCAAGGTTCAACCCCTCCAACTGCCCAAGGCAACTGTGAAACCTAAGGGAGTGAAATGTAAATTTCTCATAGTTTCTATGCACCCTAATTTGTTTCAAAAGGTCTAAGCCACAGTTTTCATTCATCTCACATCTGCAACGCTGCTGCGACAAGGAAAGACAAAGAGGATTCATCTCTGCGTGGACAGACAGAGCGCCACGTTAAAGCTCACTGGGCCCTGTGAAAAATTCCCTGTGCACTTCAGTGGGTCGTGTATTGGATCAAAAGTTATATTAGATATATTAGCTTTGAGGTGAGTGAACCAGCCGAAGGCTGTCAGTTGTTTCAAATCAACAACCGCATCTTTTCCCATCTTCTGCTAAGTTTTAAGAAGCGAGGGATCTCTCTCTAAGTCTTTAAAATACGATTTTTAGCACATTGACTGGGAGGGACTTCACGATCCATTACACTGAGAGAAGAGCAGCCTGCTTAATGCAGCAGGGCTAGCCGTGGCTGGGAGCCTGCAGTTTCACAGAAAAAGCATTTTGCTTTCTTTCAAGAAATGTCTTGTCCTCATCCTCCGATACACATTCCTTCAGTTTTTTACTTTTCTGGAGTTTCCTGGTCTTCCTCAACAGGAGCTTGCTGCTGTTATTATCACATTTGTCTTCTTTCCCATACAATAGTGCCAAGTAATAAGAATTTAAAAACCAGTCTGAAATTCTCATACTTTGCATAATCTTCTTTCTCCTTGAGTTACAAATAAGGTATTGTATTCAATTAGACTCACAGCAGGTGAAAACCCCAATTAGTGAATCCATTTTCTTGGCTTTTTTTCCCTACCTTACACCCACACACCACTTTTTTTTTTTTTTTTTTAACAATAAAGGGGAACTCTGAGTCATTCCTCAATTGAAAAGCAAATTAACCCTTTGATCTCCCAAATCAAACTATTACCCACTCAAGAACATCCAGGAGAAAACATGAATGTTGAAAGACTAAAGGATTAAGGCCTATTGACTTTATAATTTGATTTTATATATAAAAAAAACAACACCAGTTTAATGTAGTTCTGATTGCTCTCTCTAAATCCACAAGAGCTTTTAGTAATTCTGATTGACCTCAAAATTATACTTTTGCTTTATAATGTAAGCAAGTAATACCACTCTTATTCCAAATTAGTTTTAAACTACTCATAATTTATTATAAAAATATATTTTGTTTGCAGTGTAAATGATTACTGTCTTGGGATTTTTAACTGAAGCAAATCTATATGCCGTACTTAATTTTAAGCCATTTATCTGATAAAAAACAGACTTCTTCCTGTAGAAAATAAAACAGGATTACAGGGTAAGCAGAATTTTAATTCCCTGTGGTGCTTTTCTTATCCAAGGACTATTCAGTCAATTTGGACACCTACACAGAGACCTTAATCAGAAGGAGAACAGTTTTTATTTCTTACACTGTAAGCTTGTGCCGAACTATATCTGATCAAGGTGTCTGTCTCTTCAACATTTACCAACACCAGGCATTAAGGGGAAATTGCAGCCCCCTAATAAAGGAGGGGTAATCTGCTTTCGGTGAAGTTGCCTTCTTAATAATTAGAGATGGGCTTAGTACCCCAAAACTCAGGAAGAGAAAAGATGAAATGGATTTTCAGGTAGTATGACTGCACTGCTTGCTGCCCAAATGTTCATGGAACCTGTACATTCAAGAGTTCTCATTTTCCAAACCTAATAAGTTATTTTCAGAATTCTGTCACTTTTCTATAAGGAAAGAGCCACAGATATGCAAACTTTAAAAATTACGATATGAACATAAAACAACTGATTCTCAAATAGTATTGCTTGAGTATAAATCTGCACAGGTTTTATGAGGGAGATCAGCATCAGCACCCCATGTTACAGACAGATAAGGAAACCTGAACACAGAAATGGGTAGGGACTCGCCTAAAAGCACGTAGGAGGGCAGACCTAAGTTTGCTTGTAAGATCAGCACTTAACTTCTTTAGTTTTTCTGTCATTGAAAGTAAAGATACAGCATTTTCCTATCAACTAAGTTTTTTTTTTTTTTTTTTTTCTCTGCTTCTGTGAAGCGTGTAGTGCTCCTTGTAAGCGTGGCTTTACTATTTCTCAGTTATCTGGGCACTGGATTAGCAAGCGCTTGCCTTGCATATAAGAAGACATTGTGGTGCCCTGTGTCGGGCTGGCTAATCCGCTATGCTGTTTGAGCCTATTTTCTTTTTCTTGGTATAAATAAATACGAAGAATCACTTGGGATGGCACAATGACACTTTTCTGGATCATCTGTCTTAAATATGCTCCAAGGGCTGACACCTCCTGTGTTTGTTGATAGCCCTCTCAGACAAGCCAAGAAGAGAAGACTGGTTTGGATGATGCTTTTTTTTTTTTTTTTTTTTTTTTTGGTCTGTTCACACATTACCACTGCAAGCACACTAAAACACCGTAAATACAATGAAGAAAATAGTTTTGAAATTCTACATTCATTTTCCCCAAAGCTGCACTGTAAATTAAACACTTGGTAAAACATGCATTGCTATGTATAGTTATAATCAGTTATTTGCATGGTGGGAGGGCTGAGGAGGGAGCATGCCACTTCCCATTCGGAGGGAAACCCAGTTTGTGTCCTGCATGAAGGGAGATGAGTAAGTGCTTCTTCTTAGACAGGGATCGTCCTTCACACTGTAAGGCAGCCGTGTTCTTCTGAGGTGTTCTTGCATCAGACAGAGTAGGAAAAATGTGTATTTTTTGAAAATAAAACTATTTCTGTAGTAAATGTTGCAGAGCTTGCTGCAATTTAATGCACAGTATGGAAAGTATTGTTATACAGCATGTGTAACAGGAGGATGTGTATTCCTGCCGAATACACAATGGCACAAGCTCTGCCTTCCTTTACGAAACTCCTTTGGGCTATGCTTGCTTTTACTGTAGTAAAGACACCTGATTAAACAGAAGTCCTAGCTACTCTGCAAGATGAGCATCACAGAGCCTTAGGAGCAGTGTGCGTGTGCCTTTTGTCGTGCCACACTGCGTGCTGTTAATAGAAGATGAATGATAGGATGCCTGTCATTTCAGGTTTATTAAATATATGTATGAATTTCATCCTGTTAAAATCTTGGACAGGCTAACTGGGAGAAGGTAAAATTCTTAGCTGAAAGTGGCAATGCAGACAGCCAGCAGTAGCAGAGCGTTTATTCAGCTCACTGCCAGGTGTATGATCCTAACTGAGGTGCAGATTGCAAGACTTTCAGTCCGGAGAGCAAACAAGGTTACATGCACCGCTGGATGCAGTGGACAGCACGTCCCAGTTCCACCAGTGCTATGAGCTCTGCAGCTAAGCACCTGGAAATACCAAAAGCTCTTCTCTCCCTCCCATGCCAAACCACATGAAGTAAAGAAAATTAAGAATGGAATAACCCCTGCTCTTCTGGGATGGAGATGAACTGGGGTTTGGGTAGTCAAAAGAATGGGAAGATCAAGAAGCAAAATGCTGGCAAAACGATAGATAAATAAAAATATTAAAAATAAAACAACCACCCTGCAGGTAGGCTTCTGGAAAGCTAACCAAAAAAAGAGCCTATAAAAAAAGACTTAACCTCTCTCAGCAGCAAAAAACTTATGCCAAGCAAAACTGCATGCTAATCTTGACAATCTACAAATAAGACTTGAAAAATAGTAATTATACATCATAAGTTCTTGGTTGGAGGAATCTGTATTGGCAAAATGAATGGCTATCATTTCAGTGAGTGAGGTTGTGAAAAAGTGCAGACTAATAAGGATAAATTAAACAAAACAATGAAGGCAAACTCTATTTCTTACTTTCTTTTGCGTTCCCAGTTAGAAATAAATGACTGTTTTGCCTCCTGGGGGATTAAACTAAGCAGGACTTCATAAACTCTCTTGCTCACTGAGTCTCTTTTCACCTCCAAATCTTACTTTCTGTGCATAAAATTCTGTTACAAACACAGAAGCTGGCTTCTCAGATCATGAACTTCTCTGCTGTTTCCCATCAATGTACAGGTCTCAAGCTCAAGAAACTCCATCTAGCAGGCCTCCTTCACTCAGAGACCCAAAAATGTGATGCTAGCTACAGATCACCATGCATTCCTGGTGATGGAGGCCATTTGCAAGCAGCCCTCTCTTCCAAAGCCCTCCACAGACAGTAAAGGAGAAGCATGCATTCCCTTTTCACTAATCTACTTTTTGTTTGCATCCCATGAAATATGTATTATTGACACTCTCATCAAGTCTGTTTTTACGACTAAAACCATAAAAACAGAAAATTTTTTCCTTCATTCAGGACATTTTTTCCAAAAGAGCTCTGTGCAAATATTATCTTGAGGAGAAAATACTCATTTTGCCAAAAAAAAAGCCACTTAGATAGATCACACTAGGAGATTACATATCGGGATATTCCAGTGGTAAAACTGCAGTTAAGTATTCAAAGAAGAGGACAATGGAAATCTATTGCATTTGATAACAGCTACAAGCAGGCAAGTTTCCAATCAGACCACTAACCAAGCAAACTTTGCATCTTTGAGTTACTGTGTCCATTTTTTGTGTCTGTGTTTTAGCAATGGGTCCCTTGCAGTGTTCTTACAGAATTGTAACTTCTGTTGCTTTAAAATATACTTTAAACCTGTCATAGCTACCATATTGTTTCCTCAATGATTATAATATACATAATATTTTAATATATTATTCTAACAAAAAGGGTCCCTGACTATTTTTATGTACACACTAGGCTTTTCCATCATCTTCCCAAGCATGACCCTAGCAGGTATGAGAAGGCCAAGAGCTCTTCCTTACCTTTTCCTAGACTGGGCCACACAGAATCCCAATGTGAGAAGGGGAGAGCTCTCCCTCCCCAGTAAATCAAACTTGGTTTGATTTAGTCTCCAAACTGGAGAGGCTTCAGCTTCTTTGCTATGCTGTCTCTCAGTACCTTTGGCAAGAAAAGCTTACCCTTCCTGCATAGCACAACTGCTTTGCTCTCTCTTCCTAAATGTCCAACATAGGGGTTCAGAAATCAGGGGAAAGCATAGCTCTGCACGTGGGGGAAAAGAAAAAAAAAAAAACACCTACAGAAGCTGATGGCAGGAGGCAGCAGCTCCACCTAACAAGCCTCACCAGTAAATCTGTCCAGACTAACTCCTTCATCTGATCCAGGTGATGTTTCTCAGGGTTTATTTGCATAGAAATGCAGTTTCAGGTTAAGGTTGTGCAACTATTCACAGATTGAGGTCAGACTTCACAACAACAAGAAAAGTAAAAGCCTCTCATTTGACTTTTCTGAAATAAAAACTTTTAAAGTTCTTTCCAAAACAATAATCTATGACAAAATGTACTTCTATTTAATTCTGTTTGACTACAACATGAAGCAATCGTTCATACAGTCCTGACAGTGTGTGCTGTCTGTAATGGCAAGTAGCAATAGTCTCATCTTGTCCATGCCAAAGAGTGAAAATTAATGTTTATATATACATTCATTTGAAACAAGTGTAGACATACAGGTATCTACATCAGCAAGCGTTTCCAGAGACAGATGAATCAGTATCATCTACCGTGAAGACATGTCCTAGGTCACGGATATTAGTTTATCCTAATGGAATCTAAATTTAAGTTAGCACTCAAATACTGCGGTAAAGACAGATATAGAGGAATTTTCGGGGATGATAAAAAATTATTTTATAGAGTCATAGAATGGCTTGGGTCGGAAGGGATCTTAAAAATCATCTAGTTCCAGCCTCTCTGCCATGGGGTGGTTCCTTATTTCTTAGCTAGGTGTAAGAAAAGGATTTCGTTCAAGTCTCCTGTGGCAAGTTCAAGCATTTACACTTTGGAACATACTTCACATCACTCCAAATGGCTTCTGCTCCATTTATTTACTTAACTATAATTTGGTTCTTTCTAACTACGTAGTCCTCACAGCTCTTGAATGTAGGCATCTTTGTGTAGCTCCTTCTGTATCCAGCATACTAGTTTGCTGTTAATTCTGGAAACAATCCTGTGGAAGTTAGCTGACGAGAGAAAAAAAGTCTTGCTAGACTGTATTTCACAGTTTAAACTTGATGTTTAAGTCTAATAATGGGAATACATTTGATAAAACTCAATCTCTGGGTATACTTTCATTATTTTCTGACTTTGAATTCAGCCAAACCTCTCATAGTACATTTCAACAAGGCTTCCCTTAACTTGCAATTCTACCAGCATGCCTTCACTCCACTCTCTGATCTCTGTTATTGAAGAAAATGGAGTCTGTTGGTGAACAAATAAGCCTGCAGAGGAAGATTCAAAAGATGGCAAAGCAGCCAGATTAGCCATGGAAAAAACTTGCCATGAGAATCAGAGATGCCTTGTCTACCCAAGTCAAAGAGCCTTGACACAGGAACACAGATGACTTTTGGGACCTACCATAATCCACTGTCAAATCAAGGACAATGGTGGAGCTCAAAATCAGCCAAAATACACTTCCTCTTTCTGTACTGAACATTCATCCACATTGAACCAACCAACCAAATTAGTAATGTGGATTTGGAACTTTTTTCGTCTTTAAGAAACAAAAGTGCCTCTAAATCCTGAACATTCCGTACAACCCTAAAATATTAAGGAGTTAAACCATGCTTATGCTCCATATTAACGTTCTTAGACCCCCGTGGCTACAATCTACCATCCTTGAACATATTATCAGAAATGTCACCCTACCTACAATTCCACCACATCAACATCTTCTGCTTTTTCTAAAATAGTCCAGACTTAAATAAAAAATTCTTATTGCCAGGCCTAAGTGGAGTAACCCATCTTTACTATCTTCCTTGCCACCTGATACACAATTCCAGATTATATTAAAAGTTCAGACTACCTAACTTGTCTGTCAGAAACATCACAACACAGTTTTTGTTACCTCCCTCTCAAGAAAAAGAAAAAAAAAGTGTTAAATTCAATCAAGAGTTCTCCATGTCTACATATGGCAAGCATTCACAGGATCCAGACCATTTGTGTATTTCATACTGTCCACTTGGACTACTACTATCTTTTATGCTGACATAAATTTACTAGGCTTAGATAACACTACCTCCTGTGTAGAAGATGATTTTCTCAATGTTCTTAATGTTAGAAAGAAGGCTCATCCAAACTCACACTTCCTGTCTTAGAAAACATTACAACTGTTTGCGCATTCATCTTTAATTCATCCAACATAGCAAAATCAGACTGTCACATTAAGAAAATATAATGTTGTTTTAAATTATCATTGTTCTCTTGAAGTAAATAATTTTCCTTTAATTACTATCAACAGCTTTGGCTCACAATTGCCAGCTTAAGAACCAAATGTCATTTTGCAAACAATTATCACCACTTCAGTTAATGTCTTTACACTAATATGCATCAGTCCGGGGAAAACAAAGCAAAAATCTTCACTTTACCTTCTAAATAAAATCTGGGTTAAGATATGTGATGTCTAAATACTTTTGTGTCCCAGTAATGAAACTTATTTTTGCTTATGGACATTGCACATTTTATCAGTATTCAGAAATCAATCTCTTGTTCCTTTTCCATAGTTTTGTTGCTGCAGTTGGTCTTACTCTTAAAAATCTGCATTCGTTATTTCTCAAATTATTATCCTTCCACCCATGTCCTTCAATTTGTTCTGTTTTTAGGGTAACTAACAGAGCAAATAATTTATTAAAGATAAAAATAGTTTTGCAAAGATTTGCAAAGCTGACAGCCTAAAAATTTTGCCGAATGGAACCCAAGTAGAGAGTAAAGGATTAGACCCTATCTAATCCACTGCTTTTATCAAATCATTGTATTTAATGCTGAACTAAAACCTTTGGAAAGTTTTATTTTTAGCAGCTTGCCATACTGTTTATTCATTTGGCTTTATTTTATGAATTACAATTTGGAAATCAAAGAGAAGAAAGATTTCTTGTTTGTGAGTATGGCATCATCATTAAAAGTCTTCCATCCCCCAAACAACTAAATATAATAATTTTTTTAGACTCTGTGCCATATTGATACTATTTTTCTGTTAACTTGCTTGGTAAACATTACACTTCATTGAAGCTAGCATTTATTTTAAAATGTTAAATTGGATTATATGCAATGAATATAATCATTTGGTGATGATAGCACACTCCATTGGGTCAGAGATGAAGAAAGTGACTGGTTTTGATAGTTGTTTCCATGTTAACTTTGTTCATGAAGCTTGCTAGTAATCTGGAGACAAACGAAGCCAGTGGCACTGTATTTATACTGTCATTTAATCAAATGATTTAGTTTATGAAATAGCCAAGAGAGATCAGCTCTCCAAATCTGACAGTATGTTGGTTATGCATCCTTTCTAAAGGCACTTTATTTTATATCTACACTGCTATGTGTGTCTGCCCTGAAAATAATAGTCACCTCTTGGGCCAAGTTTCACACAGTGGCTCTTTTTCATATTGCTGAGAGCTTGACCACTCTCAAGTAGACTGGCCATGATACTGCTCTACTTCCCAGTTAGTGCTCCCATGGACTTGAGGTGTAATTGACATGTACACTTATTTGTTTATTATTTTTAAACCGTTTGAACTACTGTGGGAATTGTTCTGGTCCAGGAGAGCAGTTTCTTTATGAAACTAGTTTGGCTTGTCCCTGCAGAATTAGATCCATCATGTTTAGTGGCCAAAACATCTCCCTCCATTGAGGGAACCAGGATAGTTCTAGATTAAACCGCTGTGATTTGAATGCCATGCAGTAAAATATAGGCACGAAAGCTTTGCTGAACCAGATCCTCAAGCTTTCTTGATGACCCTACCAAAGCAATCAGCTGGTAATCAAATTAATTATCTTTAAGTGGTGTATTTCTAACCAGAAATCAAGTGATTTGACAAAAACAACTCACGGTCAATGAGGTCAATTATGACTATGAAATCTTACGTCCTTTTAAAGTGTACTGACTGCTCTATATGCAATTTCTAAAGTTTGCAGCAGTCAAATTGTCTAAAGAAAAACTATTATTTCCATTCCAAAACTCTATAAGCTGGCACATTTTGACAGATTTTACTGAATTCAAGAAGCACTGCTGGTGCATACCAACAGAGAACCTGGCCTCTCACAGCATTTCTTTCTAAAAATTTCATTATATGCAAATGAAAGTCTAGGTAGCACTTTTCTAAAAGCAACTGGTAAAAGGTAGGACTCAGAAAGAAGAACATATCTGCTCTCTTGGACTCCTCTGTATTCACAAAGACTACAGCATCTTGCCAAGTTTGTAAAATGCAAAAACGTAGTGTGCAATGACAATGCTCTAACCCTTTTAGTGCATCTCCTACTACCTACTGAGCTGAATTTTACCTCCAGACAAAATTTTGGCTGCATTCCTTAGTGAGTACAGGTTGTTCTGACATTGGCAGAATATAATATTCTCCCACTTAAACAATTTGATGAATTTTTAATTTCATCAGCTTGGTTGTTCCTAGATGGGCACAGTTTATATAAATCAATTCCAGCCACCAATGTCAACGTTAAAAAAAACACTCTTCTTAATTTAGATCATAATGCTGAAATTATACTTTTATCCACTTTATATTTTTGTGTAATTTGCAATTAAGAGGGTAATTTAATTATATTAATTATTAATTATAATTATTATATGTAGAAAAATTTAAGTGTCTGCCAGTAGTTTTTTCTCTTTCTAACTCAATATTTAATAAAGTGGTAAGTTTGACACTACGTAATTTGCTGAGAAATTTAGCACTGTATTTCAACGAATACAAGACGAAGCACAGTGTTTGAAAAAGGTACTACATATAAGCAATGCAGCACTATTCTATATTATTATTCTTACATATTCATTTATCATATAAATATTATTGGTTTCAATAATGTCTATTTTATAAATAAATTTGGGTCTGATACTCCTTACCTTGACATTATCAGGATGACCACAGGTAGGTATATGGAATTAGAATTGTAATATGAGTACTAATTTACTAAAAATACTGCAGCACCAACCTTGGATCAGTAGGTATGCAAGAGCAGAACTGGGATTTTTATTTTTAAGTAACCCTTCCTGTTTATTTTATCAATAATATATATATAAATATATATAAACCAGATTAAGGTATGATGCAGCTGTAGAGTGAGAAGTACATAGAGGAACCAGGGGACTTTAACCCTAACTGCATATTCCATCAGTCAATGTCCTAACCCAAAGGTCAGTCTATTATAAGGTATAAGGTAATAAATAAATAAATAAATAAATAAGAATTCCTACATCTTCTGCAGGCGTAGGAATACGATAAAGGTGGATAGGGAAGCAGTGGGCATACAGTATAATAACTTCCAGCTGGTACATCGTCTGTCTACTGGTAGGTATGTTGAAATAAATAAATGATCAAAAATAATATAATAAAAAAATAAAAAGATCAACAAAGTCTGGATGAGTTTTTTGAAATAAAATCAGACTTTGCAGCACAAGTGATATGAAAGCAGCAAGCTGATTAAAATGCAGAATCTTATTTATTATACATTAGGTAGATCAAAGCTTCGCAGTGATAACAAGGCACCGAGTGGATGTTGCCACCTGTTTGGCCTCACTTGCAATGGGAACCTGTTAGTAGAAGCTGTGTTAAAGGTTGTCACTGTGCATTAGCCTTATGAACAGCTTACATTAAAACACCAAGATTATTCTTATTTTGTTGGACAGATTTAATCATTATTCACCAACAGAAATGTTACTTTCTTCGTAAATACAATAAAAGGAAATTTGTGTAATTCAGGAGAGTTTCTAACCTCCCACCCTCCAAAAAAGGTTGAAAGTAAATTCTCTTATTGAGACACATCCTATACTTTTCTGAGATGGTGGCAGAAATGGCCTGAAGAGAATAAAATTAGAATGTATTTCTGCTGTGATTTTGGAGAGAGTGCTGAGCCTTGCAGCGGTATATGCTCAGAGAGGAAAAACTGTGGCAAGCAAATTATCTAGGGAAATAAAAAAATCTGGAAAACAGGGCAGGAGGCGGTTTTATTAGATTTTTGGGGGGTTGTTTCTCTGTTTTGTCAAACTTCAACAAAAGAGGAAAGCTACGACAAGCAAAGTATGTGGGTGTAAATGTGTTACAGTTATTGGGAGACTGGTAGAGGGAGAATTGAGGAAAGCTGAAAAACTGCAAGAGGCAACAAGACAAGGCAGTGATGATCTGTGTCAGTGTCCTTGAAACTTGCTGCAGAACTGGCAAAACAGATGAGCAGAACTTGCAGTCTGGAGATTAGGATCTCAGGGTTTTAAATGAATATTTTTAGGGGATAAACTTATGCATAAGTGAAAGAAGAGAGTGAGTAAAGGTTCAGAAAAACCTGTTTTAAGTCAGCAAAAATTCAATCAGGGTTTATAAAACTGGGGGAAAAAATAAGTACTTTAAAACAACATGTGCCAAAGGAGAATTGTTTGGGAGATCTCTGAGTGCTATAAATACATGCAACAAATGTATCAATCAAAACCGGTGTAGGGACCAACTTAGGAGAAAGGAGACCCATTGCCTGACTCCATCCAAGCATAAGAGGGCTAGTGAGAGACTGCACAGTGTGCACATACCTTAGGTGAGTTTGATAAAGGATTCACACTGACAGGCTCCTTTCCATTCCTTATTTCTAGAATAGTGGACATATGCCTCAGAACAAAGCACTGCTAAGGGTTTTGTGCTCAGTTTTCTCAAGAGAAAACTGTACAGATAGAGATTCACGTTTTGCCAGCAGCAAATGTTTATTCTACAGGACTGTGGGCACCAATGTGAAAAAACATGATACATGAGGAAATGCTGAAAGCCAGATTCTGATCACTTTTACACTGCTAAAAATAAGAAGTAACTGCTGAAATCAATGAGCATATCTTTCAATCCAAGCAAGCTGCTTCTGGCACAAAGCTTAAATTTGATTTCCAAACTCCTGACAGTAAGTCTGATGGGAGCCTAAGATGACCCCACCATAACTCAGAAGGCTCAGTAGGTTTTTCTGCTCATTTCAGGTTGCTTGAGTGCAATGAAATGTTTATTTCCTCCAAACTGGAAGCAGGAGAAGAAATGATAGCATCTGTAAGCAAACACAAACACGCAATGACCCTAGCAGTACAGTTTTCGGTACTTTTGTGCCATGGCAGAATTGAAATAGTGGAAGAGCAGAAGAATTGGTAATGTGCAGGAGAAAACACTGGTCAAATAGGAAGAGAGAGAGCAGTCTGCAATTCAGCAGTCTGCTGTGTTTTACATTGTTTGGTAATATTACAGCAGTATTAAAAGAATAAGCACTTCGACTAACAGGCAGCAATTAAAAGAACAAATACAGTTGAGTGCACCGCCGGCCAGAAAGATAACCTCTTGGTGTTTTTTCATTTATGCCTGCAGTGACACTTTATGTCAAAATAGCTCAGTTCAAAAGGCAGAAGTCCAAATCAGTGTTTGAAAACTGTGGTGAGCTCATCCACAAGAGACCTTTGGGGTCAGATTTTTAACCTCTACTGTTCAGGTGCCACTTCAGTAAACTGGAGTATAGGGCTCAAATATGCTGCTTGACATCTGGGTCCGACTGACTAAATTGCTCTCAATGGCAGAAATCAGGAGTAAATTTCCTTCTAAAAACTGAAGTAAAATTTCAAGATGCCTTTATTCCAGCACTTGCTCTAAAAGATTATAGGTGGATAAACGAACATGTTTTAAGTTTAGTAGTTCTTGCTCTCGTTTTGTTTGTTTGCTTGTTTTCATTCCTGTGGTCACTGATGTTTCCAGCTTCCACTACAAAATACATACTCAGTTACACTCAGGAAAACAGCCACAAAACATTATTTCCAGGGTTTCTACAGGTTGAAGTTTAGTGTGATTTTGAACAAAATTAATATATGAAACATTAAATTGAGGATATTTCATTTGCTTACTTCTGCTTCCAGAGTTCACTCTTTAGAAGGGGAATCTGCAGAAAGTACAGAATATCTGAAATCCATACTCACAGAAGAGCCTCTTCTGTATTTCTAGACCAAGCTTAGAAACATCTTTAATGAAGAACAACTTCAGTAGCTTTTTCAAGGATGCACATAGGTAAAGGAAGGATACATATTTATATTTTGGGAAATGCAATTTACCCTTTTTGTATAAGCAAGAAACTGACAATTTCCTCTCATTTGTCACACCACTACTCAAGTGACTGTCTCTGAAAGAAAGAAGTCTGGAATGGAAAATAGTAATCTGTCACTGATCTTTCCCAGACCTGGCCTCTCTCTGCCTGTTATTATTACAATAAACAAAACCATAAAACTCTTGCACTTTAGGTAAATCTTTCTAATGATGTTACAGTTCAATGTTCGTGAAGAGCTAGTAATCTAAAAAGATCAGCAAAGTTGATCTAAAAAAATGTAGGTTACTTATTTGATGGTTAAAAGATTCAGTGTTGCAAGAAACTATAAATTAACATCTTCTGATTTATATATATATATATATATAATGCTTACTTAGATTGAATTCTAAGCGCTAGACCTTTTATTTAAGTGAAGACTGAATTCTGCATTCAGTGAACATTGTTCGGTTTTTATGATGCTCCACTTCACCACTGAATTTATCTAAGAAGATCAAATGGCAAAATTCTGCAAAATATTACAGTTCAGTAAGTATCTTCACTGCAGTAGGACATGGGAGTTTAAAAGAGAGAAAATGAACTGCTTTAGCATGCTGGATCTCCCAGAAAGCATCTGACAATCAGCAAGGAAGGAAAAAAGTAGAGTGAATCAGCAAAGGTGAAAAATTAACTTGACCTAGCAAAAAGGTGTGTGTGTAAAAGAAAGAAAATAACTAGTTGAGCAAATGAAACTATATGTAAACGGTTTAGAACCTCAGAGTATGGCAATCCACTTCTATGTTTAAGCTCTTCAAGTGCCAAATGTCATTTGTCAACCCCCCACGGACAGTTTTTAGTTACCCTGAGAGCAATTTGCTCAGGTATATACATATTCACCATTTTTAAGGGTGTTCCAGTTCTGCAGGTCTCACTAGCTAAAAGATTCATCAGTGCTACAAGGGCAGGTGCTAGCAAGGCAATCACTGTGTGAAAATGTGCCCCATCAGACTGAAACACAGGAATATCTTTCATGGTAGGGGTTATACACCCTAGCTTTTGCAATGCAGACAAGAGTGTTTACTTGTTAAAGACTGTTCTCTGCAAAAATCTGCAGAATGAATTTTAAGAAGATGAAGAAGAAAGAAAGAACCTTCCTGTGCCAAATTAAAACCCAGAGACATAATGCTAGAGAACATTTAGTTACTTCTAATCTGTGCTTGTTACTGATGAGCCAGAATGCAGCAAATTAAAACAGTAGTCCTTCTACTGACCTCACCCTGCTCATCAGCTACTTTCTTTAATGCCTTTCCCTTGCTTCTCTTTTCTTACTCTTTTCTCTCTGTCTACACACAAAGTATTGGTTTCTATAGTCCACATATTGCTTCTCCTGTAGCGACTGCAGGCTTCTCCTTGAACAAGACGTATGCAAACAGAATGCCTTAGGGAGCATTTAGGAGATGTGGCGCTAAACAGTTTCTCAAAGTGCCAAATACTGCTGCAGCGTGCTACCAGACATGGCCCCAGATGGTTACATCCCCTTAAAACTTATAGTTTTAAAAAAGTAGCCAGCATCACCTCTTCCAATAAAGGACACTGGACTACACTCATAATCTACCTTGGTCTCTCTCAGAGGGACCTTAGAGGGACCCTTTTCTTCTCTCCCCAGTTCTAAACGGTGTGAGACAAGATGATATCGCAATGACGTTTCACTAGAGATAATGTCTGCACTCACATTTCAATTCCTGAGAGGGAAAAATAAAAGAATATAGAAATAGCACCATATAAACACCAGAAAAGCACAGAGCAGATGCACAGTCCACTTAATGGGGCGCTGCCCGTGTTTCACTGTGCGTGCACCTTTCACGGATTCTCAGCAGAATCTGTTACTTAGTTCAGATTCTTGAGTAGAAGTGACAGACTTCATATAAAACTTCACCGTTGAGGAGCAGGCTGGCAATGAATAAATATTGCTTGGGAGGTTAGACATACACAGCTGTAGAGATCATGAAATTCAGCCTCTGTCCTGCAAAATAATTACCTCAAAAAACTGTGAAATTCTAGAACAGGGACATCCGAATGAATATAATAATTTTACCTGAAATGCATGGGTTTCAGCCCTCACTATTTATGAATGACAAGTGAAGAAAAATCTTTTTTTGGAAACAAAAGCACAACAAAACATTTGCTGTTGCCCTGAATACTAATGATGGAAGACTGTTGCTATGGTGATGCTAATTTTAACGCTCTTGCCTGTGGACTTCATATGAACTGCCCGTTTTAACTTTTGCAAATGTCATTTACAAAATGAAAACCCATTAATGACTGGCGAGGGCACAATGTTCCACTTTAATTAGAATAATAAGGAATGCTGATGCACAAAGTACAGGTTTGTGAATTGCTACAAAGCCCACACTGTCAAAATTAATTACCACTGATGAGGATTTTGTTCTTTTTTTTTTTTTTTCAAAGGAAGCTTTAGAATAAGACAACTGTAGCTTGACTTGGAATTGAAAGCAGGCTTTCCTTTTAATATCAAGGTGGAATAAAGAAGTTTTCAAGACCGACAGTGTAGCGAAGGATAAGACTCAGCTTAGAATTGTGATTGAGCCAAGCTAAGTAAGTGAGCACTGATTTCAGTAATGGGAAAATGCAAGTGCCAATGCTTCTGGGAAAAATAAAGTACTTTTTCAGAGAACTACCTGCTCAGAAAACCAGTTCTGGTTTTAGATTTGAAAAACAGAGTTTGTGTTTTTGAAGAGTGTAAAAATACAAGTTGAGGACAAGCAAATGAATAGGTGCTAGGATATGATTCTCTTTTAGGTTGGTGGGATGTTGCTGCAACTTGCTAATTGCCAAGTTCTGGGCCAAGTAGACAATGTTTAGGAAATAATAATAAAAAAAAAAGCATACACATTAGCAGTAATCCTTTTTGTCATGCACCAGGCCCTTGCAAATTATGAGCATGCATATCTCGAGAGGAGAAAAAATTTGCAACTACCATTTCTGTTTCTGGGGAAATGTCTGAGCATATAAAGTAGGTACTATGTTGATAAAGGCATTTCAGTAGGACTGACTGCAATGAGGAAAGCATACTGCAATGAAAAGCATCACAGGCAGCTGCTGAGAGTGCATTATTCAGACTAATTGTTATTATTAAATATCTCCATTGTAGTACTGCCTAGAGAACCTAATTTAGAGTTGAGATCCATTGTATTGCATGCTGTGTGAACAGAAAGGAAACTCGCTTTCTCTTGCGAAGAACAGAGCTGAGAAGAACTTGATTTGCCTTCACGCTAAGGCCATTTCAGCACAAGATCACTGGAAATGGGGCCGGTGTGATGAGGAATAGCTGCTAAAAGAGTTTTCTAAATTCCTATTGGTGATAAACTATGTTTTAATGAATAGTCAAACTTTCTTCCAGCAGTGTGAGGATGGCATTCACTCTCACTCTACGGGTGTGCATTAGTGCTAGTTTAAAATGGGCTGGCCAGTTCTGCCATTGACCTGCTGGCTGCCGTGAACACTACTGTCCCTGCCTACAGCTAAGCAGTCGTGATGGCTGAAATTTCTTTGATATGCACAAAAGGAAAGCACAGGGAGAATACAGATTTTGCTGAGAATGGATAGTATTTAAGAAACATGGAGCCAAAGCGTGTTGACAAACTGACATTGTAAACTAAGTTGGGCAGCTGCCTGCTGTAAAAAGCATCTGCCTTCTGTGCCGAGGTACAGCTAAAGTGAAGCAGCGGTAAGTAACCAAGCAGCAAAGCTCCAAAGTGTACTCTGAAGACAGGTGATGGAGAGAGTAACTGCCACAAAAAATGTCACAGTTTGTCTCACGTATTTTCTCATATAGGCAACAAAATACTCTGGGCTATTCTAATTCATTTTATGAATATTGTTAACACAGTTAACATAGCACTTTTTAATGAGTAAGTAATAGGTGATGCTAAAGTATATTTCTGTTCATCTGTGTGACTGAGTACTGACTAAAAATCTCTCAGAAGAATATGCCAGTTTAAAGCAGAAATCAGAAAACAAAAATATACTTGTTTGATGCCAGTAAAGGGAATAGAACAAAATATTTTAAGGATAAGCAACATTAAATGTGTAAGCAACCATAAAGTGCACATAGGGGACTTAAAGGATAGCTGACAGAGGCAGTAAAACATTGTGTAAAATAGTGGAAATATCAACAGAAAACCTAGATTTTAAAGAAAACTGTTCTAGTTTGATCTTTTGAGCTTGGGACTTAATAATTATCCAATGGAGAATGCTATACAGAAAAGAGAGAAAAGATCAGTAATTAACAAGTTGCATGCAGAAGTCACCAGCACAACTCAATGACATACAGCTCTCTGTGAGGTGTTCTGAAAGTGAGGTGCTGGGGTTGCTGCTAGGATATGACCAGGGACTGAAGACTAAAAACAGCAGTAAGAGAAAGTAGGACAAAGAGGGTGATGGGCTGGAGGCAGACAACCAGTGGGAGGACAGACTCTGCAAAGAGATCATGAAAAGGCACGGGAGAGATGCAGAAAAAGTGAAGGGTAAGTTATTACAAGGCAAACCTTGAGCACAAGCCAAGAGAAGACAAGAAAGGACAGTGGGAAGATGCTTTGCTCAAAGTGGTGGAATGACCTAGAGGAGTGTGAACACTGAAAAGATTCTTGGAGCTAGGACAGGAAACTGTTAGTGACCTCATGAAGGGCTGTTTTAGTGGAGAAAAGGGTACAGAAGCTAGAAAAGAGTGGGCAGGAAGAAAAACGTGGACTGGAAATGGACACAAATTCCAGGAAAAATGATGGCCAATGTTCTGGATGTTGAACAGTGTCAGAGGAGAAATTTGTTATATTAAGGGCAGTCCTGAAGAAAAAGGCTTCCATGTAAGCAAAGAAGTAGCGGATAAGCTTCAAAGAAAATACTCACATCATTAAAAATAAAGTCCTAAACAAGACATTTTTATATTCTACTAGTGTCTAAGGGGCTGAAGACATTAAACAAATAGACTTGTTCTCTAACATCCAGCTCTTGGATGTCCTAAGTGTCGTTCTTACAATTTCTTGTTTTGAAATATATTGTCTGTAAATGATCAAGAAACTTGCTATGACCTCAAAGGAAACTTGTTTCAAACAGGAATCTTCTCCTTCAAACAACTGATGCTTTTAAACCTTTTTTCCCTCACTGTGACAAGTCCTTTGCCTTGAGTTTTTACTACTGCAAATTAGTACAGTATCAGTTTGACGAATATGGTTTCCTTTGTCGTGGACAGACCATATGGCCAACCTTCATTGGTAGAACATTCTTTTCCTTTTTCCTTTTTTTTTTTTCTTGGGGGGGGGGGGGGGGGGATAATTTCTAAATAGGAAAAAAAATGAAATTGAAGATCATTCAGCTGGGTAGGTTGATACAAATTTAGTTTAAGAATACTTCAAGATAAAGATACCATCTACAAACAACAAAGTACAGAGCTGTCTAATGTGCTTTTCAGTCATCTCTGAAAGTACTGAATATGACTGTCACTTAGAGCCTGCTTTTCTTTTGTGTTTCACATCAAAGAAAATTACTAAAATCACGGGGTTTCTTTTTACAAAATATTTGGTAATTTTAAAAATGCTAATGCAAGCTCTCTATACCTACTGAAACTATTATTGTGGGGTTTAGGTTTTACATTTTAAAGTGTTTAATTTCAGAACAAATTTTTAATGAGCTTGAACTAGCATTCATACAAAAACACATTGAATATCAATTCTGTCTTGTGAAACCAAACTTTTAATATTCAATGACTACTTTTTTATAGTCAAGATTCAGCAAAACACAGCAATAAAAATAACTGAACAGTACTGCTATCACTAAAAGCAGATAAATATACAGAAAAATATTTCACTTTAGAACTGAAACTTCTAATTCACTAATGAAATTTCCTCAGTAAAATTGCAGTATGGCTGGAGCTGGTGATAAAATGGAAGTATAGGATTCTTTTAAACACAAAACTAAATGAAATGCAAATTAATGACATGCACAACCATAATGAAGATTTAAGAAAACCTATAATAAGTGCAGGTTTGTTTACTTTTTAAAGTTTAGCTGTTTAATCACATTTATCAAAGTCAACGCATGATTTATAGATTCCAGGGATTCTCAGTAAACATGGTAAAAAAACCCTCTCCGATAGAAATTTTGCTTTAAACACTTTTCAAATTGTTCCTTAACTGTTTGGGCAGAGGTAGTCTCAGGAGTAATAGAATGCATATATATGCATATAATATATTATTTTAACCTTAAGATTCCTATCAAATTTGCATTTTTAAACCTTCAAGTGAAGCTTTAGTTGAGGGAAGATTCAGCTATGAGTTTGCTCCATATTGTTATTATCTCTGTGGTTAGAGCTGAAACTAAATTATACACAAATTTCCTTAGGGACATTTACAGTCTTCTCTCTGGCTGTAATCTCTTTACTGCTGCTGCTGCTGCTAGTACTTACTAGCATTTGCAATTGCTTTATCTTTTTCTGTTTTATAAAAGATGTGTGGGTAAGGTCAGCCAACAAAGTTTCCATTGATGAAGTCCTAACACTAACTACAATTAAGCAGAATTACGTTGAAGATGAAATAGTAGATAAAAATCACTGATCTGGGAGGACATATACAGCTTCTGATTTTCTAATGAAGGTTCACCTTTTCCGTGTTTCAGAATGCAGTTGAATCCCTTAGCTTTTTGTCACATTCTTACAACATTAAAATAACAAAAAACAGTTTTCTTATACCACTGCCTGGATGGCAGATTGGAAAACACTGGTTGGAAACTAAGCTTATTTCAGTATTTCAGTATTTTCTTTCAATTGAAATTTAAGACCTTACTTTTTATTTGCCTTCGTCATATTTATTTATTCCACATTTTCAGGTCACTGCAGCTGAAATAGTGAGAACAATAACAAATTTGTATTACCATGTACTCTTTCACTCCCACCTCCTAGAGAAGTTTATGGGATATTTCCTGCTGTAAAGGAATCACGAACATTTCTTAGTGATGAACAAAGTATTACACCCATGACCCAGCTAGACACACTCTGGTGTGTGATTAAAATCTTAAAATCCATGGTGTTACAGATTTGTGTTATAGTCATGATTTTTTTATGAAATCATCTGTTCCCAAGTCAAACACAGTAGCTTTCTAGCTAGTCCTTGAAGTTATAACTTCATGCCTGTAATGTCTCTCTATCATTTTTTTTTCTTATGCTTCACATAGGGTATCATAATCCTCAAGAATTAAGTTTACAACATTTTCTCCAACAGTACATCCTTGAAACAAAATGCAGTTAAATTTGTTAAAAATGAAGCAAAGTCAAATACAGCTTTGCCTCTTCTACATTAGCTCTGCAGTAGTCCTGAACAAGCATCCTGAACAGGAAAAAAAGGAGACATGCATACTGAAATTCAAAAGGAAATCAAGGTTATTTATTGGGATAATTATTTAAAGCCACTTTTTTCAAGTGTAACTTTAAAATAGTAGAAAGAAATCTAGCAGACATCTAAATTCAGAATACATAAATGTGACCAAATTATTATGGGTTTAGATACTTGGATTTTTTTACCTTTATCTACTTCATGAAACATATAAGTGAACAATAAAACTTATACCAATGACTTTTGCCCACATTTGCAGTAATTTATTGCTATCCTAAATAAGTCTGTACCCCCTCAAGGTCCCCAACCTGACACTTAGACACAGCATTTATGCAAACAAATTTTGGCCCTTCTGTAAAAGAGAAGGGAAGACACACAGATTCCATAGCCATTAGGTAGCAAAGTGTGTCCTCTACTCTCCACTCAGTAGGCTGTAGATGCCATTTGGTGATTGTGCTAGTCTGGTTACATAGTGTGCTACTTGGTAATGGCCTTCTGTTATGTTGCACCATACTATGATTTTCTGAGCACAGCTGCAGTAGAAAGAGCATGAATGCTCGTCTCACCAAAACTACTTGTAAGAAAACAATTTATTCAGAGATGTTGTGATGCATTTTTTATGGTTCATTTTTCTTAAATTATCTAGCCATAGATTTCCTAATATAAAAATGTATCTGATGAATAATTGAAATTCAAAACAAATATGTAGCATGCAAGAGGCTGCCAAGCCTATAGATCATATTTAAAATTGTAATTTATCTCATAAAGTTCAAGTTTTTAATCAGAAAATGAGAAGTATACAAATGAATATTGATTATTTGATCATTTCTAACCTATTGGTTAGAATCTTTACTGAAGTCTAAATCCAATCCTACTGACATTTATACAGTTCCCAGTTAATATATTTTATGTTTTCCCTTAGCATCTCTAACCCCTAAGTACAATACATACAAAAATTAGTTCTCTTGACTGATGAGCTAAAGATAAGGATATCACAAAACTGATGTGCAGCACAGAACTCATTGCAGCTATTATCTCTCACACACACACACATACTCACATGCACGCAAAATCACTGAAAGGGATCCTATGAGGAGAAAACTGGTTCACATAATCCATTGTCGTGGTTCAATAAGTAAAGACTAAACAGGTCACTCAGGACAAGAAATGTGTCAAGACAGAGAGGAATATTCTGAAAAATAGGAGCTTATTGCAGTGTACAGGAGAACTGGCATCTCAGAAGGTCAGAGAAGGAACAAACACAAGAGAGATTCAGCAGCTTCGCTGAGTTCATTTTGAAAAAGAAGTCAAACCAGGAAAAAATCCGACCTCTTCCTGACAGGCCACAGGAGAAACAGAAGCAGCCCAGCTGGTATCTCTGAATATTGCACTCGGTTTTCGCTTGACTGTTGCATTGCCCTAGATGCCAACACTAGAGCATTGAACAGTCTGCCAAAGCCTGCGAGTCCATAGCAAATACAGCTGGTGATGCATGATATCCATTATATTTATATTCACTACTTTTTTTTCCATTGGTATTGAAACATATCTTAAAATGCAAAAGTGTTAATTACAGTCCTGCCTTACATTCGACTGATGAGAAGATGAAGACAAAAAAGGCACAGAAGGTAAAGAGGGATCAACTTACTGCTGACTCTCTCATTATATGGATGCTATTTTTCTCATGTGGAATGGGGAAATACTGTCTGTTTACATGCGGAGCTAGCTGCTTCAGAAGAGACACTGAACCAAGGGCGATACAGACACCTGATGTGGCAAGTGCTGCTTTGGAGAAAATGTCAGTCTTCTGAGGAAACAAAGGATTTATGAGATTTCTTGGTATAACAAGAATATGTAAAAAATATGAGATATTGTTCCCCATTTCCTTGAAGATTTTCTGGACAGTTGTCAGAAGCTGTCTTCTCTTTGTCTGTCATCTAAATTAAGTATGTAATTGATCTTTAAAAAAAGAGAAGTCTGACGGGCAAATCTTTCTATTTTTTCCCTTAATATGTCTAGTCTTTTCAAGTTCAAAGCATTCCAGGGGAAATCAAACATAATTCCTATTTTTGAATTCTGCTCATTAAGCACACAATGTTTAAAACATGGGCTTGAAGTATATGACAATAAATTTCAGCTATCAGCAGTAGCTGTAAAATCTACTTTTATGGAAGATCTGGCACATACTGTATAAAATAAGCCCATATTGTATATATGTCATTCAACTTTGTCAAAATTATATGGGCTATGTTAATTTTTTATTCTTGATGATGGGTAGCACAGTCAAGCTACATTTAATAACTGAAGTAAAATGGAATGAAGAAAAATTAAGTAAAAACTAAAATTCAAGCAAAAAACATTCAGCTTACAACAAATGCAACATTTTCAGCTGCAACACATTTAATATTATGTAATTATATTCTATTACTCTATAAAGATATGAACTCCTTGTACAGTAACAAAAGTTTATTTTTCATCTCACTGCCTATAAAAATAATTCATTTATTGCTGTCTTAGCCCCAGAGCTGGAAAGCAACGAGTAGCTGGATGTAACGGATTTTAAATCCTGATGCTTTCCTTTTAATTAAGAAAGTAGAAAAGCCAGGTTCCATCCAAATTTCTCTTACCCAGCGCATTCCTGAACTGAGCAAACAAGCCAGAAAACTCCAATCCATGCCCGAAGAGTAACATTACCTGCATAAGACATTTTAAGATTTAACCTGCACAAAAATTAACCCTGATTTATTCTTCTCTGTAATGCTCAACATTATAAACTCTCGTGAAAATGCATACTGAATGCATCTGATGACAAATCGTAAGCACTTTACTATCCACTTTGGCACAAGCACTGTAACACCAAAGGGACCACAGTTCCTAAGTGCTGTTCAAGTGTACCAGGGAGCTCCTTGCCGCTTCCCACACCGTACCCCACCTTACAAACAGCTCTGCTGGGGGGAAAGCGCTTGTTTTCTGTCCAATACTGCCCTGAACTGAAGTTGACAGCAAGATAAAAACATTGCTGAGCACTTATCATTTGTTTCAAAAGAAATGAAACCCCATTCGGTCAGCTGGTGGATGGCCGCAAGCAGCAGCCTGGGGTGCCCTGGCTCGGCCGGAGGCAGTGTGACTGCTGGGAGGCTCCACATCTGCTTGGAGGTGGCTCCAGGCTCGAGATCTTGCACGCACTCACAGCCCGAGCTTCAGTCTTTGAGGTAAGTTTTGGAGCCAAGGCTTCGCAGTCCTGCAGTTGATAAAGGAGGACTCTGCACTTGGACAAACCTCTAGGAAATACCAGATATTTCACTGAGGTTTTTGTACTAGGTGGCATGCTAATCTCAAGGCAGAGTGAAAAGTATTAGACTTTTCCTTTCCATCACAAAAGCTACAATTTTGGAGTGGAGACTTCAGAAGTGAAAGATAGAAAAAGATCAGAGTAGTTGTGTTTTTAAGAAGTCTGAATACGACATTTTTGGTACTTGCTACAAAGGTTAACTGTTAGCCAAGCGCACGGCTTGCAAAGCTCACTCACAGTTTCACACAGTACACATACACAAAAATATATTATTTATTTATGGTTCTCTATGTCTCTCTCTGTTCTGTCTGACAGATATTTCCTACTTGCCTTTGCGTCTCGTACTTATCTATGTTCTGCAGAAGAAACAATTAACCCAAGCGATTTTACCAGAACAGCAACTCTTTGCCTTATTTTATCTTAGCGGAATTTAATTCAGATAGATTCACTTATCCTGTCTCTAAAAAAAAAAAAAAAGTAAAATAATCGTGACTTTAATCTGTTTGCTTTTACAATGAAAATTATGGGCTCTTAGCTCTTCTCTGTGTTGAAATTCTGCATAGTTAAACAACAATTAAAAGGGAGATTAAAAAGCAAGACAACAAAGAAGTGTGTTTATAGAACTGGCCAGCTCCAGTGTGGAGTATGGAAAAATTGCAGAATCTAACAAAAATATGTGTCACAAGCTGATATAGTTAATGTAAGTAAAATACTCTCACAGGAAAGTATAACATGGAATAGGGTAAGAAAGTGCAGATGTGTTGGCTTCAGAGTTATCTCGCTGCATAGCTAATTTATATGGATAGTCTCACATGGATCTTCTCAAGGAGTCAAATCTATGCTCTTGAGAATCCAGCTTTGTCCTCAGCAGGACAAAGTTCAGTGAACTGCTATAATCTGTGTAAGAAAATAAGCTTGGCTGGGAAATAACTTGGAAGGCTTCCTTTGTGCGAAGTACGAGATGAAAGACTACCGTATTTTTGCAGAAGCATTTTAAATCCTTCAAAAGAATGGGCACAGCAAGAGGCTGAGCAGACAGACACTATTAACTGGAAGTCAGTTATACATAGGAAGAATAATGTCAAAGATTAGTACAAACAAAAAAGTCAACAACCACTACATTTCCACAGATCACAATGGCAGGACTACTGAATTTTGGGGTGAAAGAAAGTATGTTGCAGACTTTGGTCCAACTCCTCCTTCCTACTCCAAGGCAACAGAGGTCTCCTGACACTGTACAGTGGCCGTGTTATTTGCTGAGCAGAGTGTAAGCTGTACACAAGATAGATGCAAACAGGACTCAGAGTATAGCTGCTTAACATCCCCTCATGCCCCGGGAGGATGGTCACTGAAGAGGAACTGGGTTGTGCAGCATGATCAAACACTTCTGGTGTTGCACAGTACAGACTTGGCATTTTTGCTATCTGGCACTGCTTTCATTCTCTCCTCTGTGTTTGACTGGAAGATAAGAATGTGCATGTGTCTGCACATGCATACCTGGATCACAAGGTTAGCTCTACTAAGATGTGATTTATCTCAAATTATGACGTTAAAATCTGCAGTCTTCCTACCTTCATTATCTGCCTTTTTTTTTTTTTTAGAATTTAAGTCCTTTTTTTTTCGTTTGGTAACATACGCAGAAGTCTTTGAGCTGTGCATTTTTTTCATTTGCTTTTCAGATTTCTGATGAACAGTAATTGCCTGTTTTTAGGAGACAAAACTTAAATTTAGAAATTTTAATGAATAACTAAAACACTATTAAAGAGTACAGACGTGTCTCTGCCTACTTCTGCCTTCCCATTTTCCAGATTGCCCTCCAATAAGGGTAGGATCAAGACCTCAAAGAATAGGACTGATTAAACTTAAAACTATTTTTTTGTAATCTTCTCCTCCTTTTTTTTAAGCTAATAAAACCTTTACATGCTGTACTAGACACAAGGAATATACTGAGGAAAAAAAGAACATAAAGAAAAGCATTTGATAAAATGTGGTTTAGAGCAATTTTACAGGTTTTAATTCACAGGAAAAAGGGAGGGTTTTTTTCCCTCAGTAGCAGCTTGTGTGCTGGGCGAGTGTTTGGCAAGGATGTCCCAGGCAAGGATGTCCATTTGTTATTTTGGAAGCCAAGATGCTTCTGCTGTCCTGGAACACAAAAATTTGATTTCTCAGGTCACTGGGGAAGAGAGGTGAGGCTGAACTGCTGGCCTGGCTTGTCATCCCCATAAGGAGCAAACCAAAGTAAAAGGTGGAAAAATGTGGCAGCTGGTGCAAGGCCACTGTACTGCAATTTTCATGAGGCTGACAGTAGGCCAAGAGACCATAAAATGGCAGACACTCAGAATAGCTGAAACAGGCTGTGCATTGTTGATAATTATATTTGCAGCAGCAATGATGCCCGCACCAATACAATTTGAAAACAAAAAATACCAGCGTGAATAATCTCAAGAAATAATTACTGAAATAATAGCTTTAGAGGCAACTATTTGTTACAGATTAACAACTGTATAAAAATGAAATTTTAACCAGCCAAATCAAAAGGCTTGAAGATACCTAGTAAACATCGCTGCTGAGGATTTAACATTAAGTACTGCCTGGCTTATCACAGGCTGTGTCATTGCAAATGTGAAAATGATGAGATAAAACAGTTAAGCATCAAGGGAAAACCAGATAAAATGAAAAACAATAAAACGTGTAGCACCATTATTCTACACTGATGACAGACAGAAAATTATACAAACATTAGGAGAATGCTATCTATAGCTGCTCAGTCTTCACGGAAGCTCTTTTACAGAATTAACGATTGATAGAGAAGTAATAGTTCAAAGAATAAAGAAAGAATGTGAAAGTTAAAAAGCCAAAATGGTACAGAAAACAGGCAATTTAGTTGTGCACAAGTATGAAATATGAGTGATGAGAATGAATGAAAAGAAAAATGACTGAGGACAGTTGGAGAAGGGAATAGATGTAACAACTCACTAAGACTCATTAAAACCTGACCAATTTGTTTAGCACCTCAAGGAAAGCAAGGTTTTCTATAAAAGTTGTAGCCAAATTTAAACTTTAATTAAAATAGTACTGCTACAACTCCTTTTACCTATTAAGATATTTTCTAAAATGGACAAAATAAAACAAATATCTTCCTTTGAAATTTTAAATGGCCTGCAACAGAAGATGGATTGGAAAGTTGACACCAAAAACCACTAAAGAATCAGCAAGATCACTACTTATCATTTTAGCACGAAGAGTCAACAGTTATCTATGGTTGCTGGATGCAAACAGCACATAAAGAGGTGGGAAGCACAGCATGAAATGCATCGTGTGACTACACTAAGAATTGCCGAGGCATCTCTCACCATAATGGTAAATCATGGCATGGGAAAGAGAAAAAAAAAAAAAAGTATCTTTTCCTTCAATAATCTGACTCCTGTGTGCCAAAGTCTCATATTGTTTTCCAGGATTTTTCCCCCATAGATTACACTCTCCCTTTCTCCTTGATAGGGCTTTCCAGCTTTGTTACAACTGTTTCATTATCCATAGCCAAATGCATCAGAAAAATACATTTCCAAATACATCGAGAAAATTACAAGGTAACAGCAAACCAACTTAGATCAGGTATAACCGTGCCACTGTTTTGCACTACAGACTTAGCCTTCTTCACACATAACTTTAAGGTTTGTTCTGAAGCTACTGTAGCAATTCAGTTCGTCATGAAAATTGCATCTGTAGTGCAGATGCAGCCAGCTGGCTTGAGGGACACTGGTTGAATTTCCTAAGTATACTGGGAAGATAAGGAGGTAGCATGTGAATCGACCTATTAAACAACACCTGTGTTTCAGTTACATACACTACAGTCTTTATTGCAGATACTGCATCACCTGTTTCCTCTAGAAGTTACATATAAATGGTTCAAGGCATGTATTGCAAATAATAAGAAACTCAGCAGAGAAGGAAAAATGTACTAACGCTTCTTTCTTACTTGCTGCAGAGTGGACCTGTTTAGGGCACTGCAATTAGATGTGTGGATTTTTTTTTTTCTAAGTTTTCTCTCATTTCTTTTGCATACATACCTCTTAAAACAAACTGGCTTAATGAGGGAACTAACCTCAAAAAGAACAATCTATAGAGACTAATTTGTCCCTTTTCTTTCCTCAGCAACAGATTTTACCAAACATCCTCGCTAAAGGAATTCATTACATAAAGTATTTGCATTGCTAGGTTAAAAAAAAATAGTGCATCATATTCACGACTGCAATTCTGAATTTGTTTTCCTTGTTTGTTTGTTTTGGGAAAACCTGACATACATACTCTTCAGTGTGCAATGGAACAAATTCAAATGTAATCTGGATACCCGAAAGCTTTACTTAGTTTACAGGTAAATTATGGTGGCATAAAACCAAGCAACATACAAATCAGCGCATCCTACGATGTTTTTAAAGAACTAGCATACTTCTGTGAAATTTAATGCACATTTCACTCCTTTTTTCTTCACATTTAGAGAATATAGGAGCAGCTCATGATAATCTAAGAAAATTTCAAACTACCCTCTTAAATTACAAATGTGAATAGCTAGAATGAATTGCTTTTCATACTCACTTGATATAATACGGCACTTTGTTTGGTGAGATTGCCCTCTCCCAGGGGCCTTGGACAGAAGCTGTCAACAAACAAACAAACAAATAAGTAAATAACTGCACACATACATTCATACATACAAACATACCTAGAAGAGAAACATGGAGGTCAAGTTCAAAGCAAACAGGAAAGACAACATTAATCGCTAGAATTACAATTTTACACTTGGCCACGCTGATATTGGTCTGTTTGCTCAGTTGCCCATGAAGGCAGGAAGGATTAACCTGCTGTTCTGAAATTTCTGGCCTAATCTGAGAGAAATTGAACTCATTCAGCTGCAAAGATAAATACAAAAAACTCCTTGGCTACTAAACTTCAAGAACAGATATGAAGCAGAGCACAAAACCTATCTCTGTGGTTCAATTCAACCTCTTTTATAGGGTTCCTCCTGCTAATGTGTTTGGCTGGTTTTACTTCAATTTCTTTCTCTTGTGATCAGTCCCTTCCATCTTTCTAGGACCAAGATTACACTGGTTTATGCTTTATGCTGAGTGAAGTAAAACTGACTCACTATTATATTATATCTCACTATTTTGTTTATTCTCTTGTTGACTTGTTCTAAATACAGAACAATTTCATTTTTATTTCTCCACATTACTAATTGTGCTTAATTGACTTCCAATAACAGCAAATAATGGAGAAAGTAACACTCTGATCACAAGAAACGGCGAAGAAATGATATTACTCACTCTTGGCTATCAGTGTTAAATCTCTACATCAACTTACAATGTAATGAAAATCTTCTGTAACAAAGTTGTATATAAATCTTGTTGTAGCCAAACAATTTTAAATAATGTGTTTTTATTATAGGCAGAGACATCTTATAGTTTAGGATGCAGTCAGAAAGCTAGTTTCTGTGTTTGTTTGTTTGTTCTTTAATTATGAGTTTTCTATCTGTCAAGAACAGTTGTACCAAAAATTTTCTTTTATAATATAGTGATTTCTTTATATGAAAAGTAATCTAGCTGGAAAAAAAATGGCTGTTTGCTTCCCCCAGTGTAATCCTTCTTTTTAGTGACCCCTGCTGTTCACAAAGGAAAATAATTGTCTCCAAGACACAACTAGGGATCAGCTGCTTGATCATTTGGCTCAGTCTTCTTTCTGTCTCTCATTTGAAATAGACCTTTCAATAATGTTTCAGGTACTTTAACAAATCCATACAAATATGAGCAACCAATATCCACATTTCATATAATTTGTACCAAAACTGTTAACCAGATTCACATGAGTGAATTTGCAGAATGAAACACCCTGTCCCCTGCTCACAGACTAGAATGTGGACAAGAGGACTTGATGACCATGGCTGAGATTACTGGTGGCCTATGAAAAGCTTACCGCAGTACCTTTGATGGTCCTGTTGTCACTGCCTTTAACCCCCACCTAAATGCCTGTAACTAAGCTGTGTACTGCTTTCCCATTACTTAAACTTACATATAATTCTGTGCTTCTTAAGAAAGAAAGGAGAAATTTAATTTCAAAGGTATGAACCATGATAACAGAAAACTCTTGAAGTGCACCAGAAATGCGGAATGAATTATAATGGTAGCTCCCATGGAAGAAGAGCATGGTAATGCTGTTGAAGTGTGTGTCATAACCCACACATACAAAATTACAGAACTGTATTTTCAAACACAAATATTCAAATAAGTTATAGATGATGAAATATTCCTTCTTGGGACAGGGACTGATGTCTCATTCCGTGTCTGCACACTGCAGAGCTGAACAGCTGTGAAGGTGCAGCTTGCCACTCATCGAGCAGCAGCTCTTTTGGGGAGTACTAACTGCAAGATGCTCCCAACTTCCCAGTTTTGTATAGCCTCAAATGATGGAAAGATGCAATCTGTTACATAATCTATATATGACTGCAAAAAGTATCAAAAATGGAATATCATGTCATGTATTGATGTTAACTACATTAAAACAAGGAAACATCCCCTCCTTTTAACCCTAGTTTTACGTTATGCTTCATATGCAATTCTTAACCATAATTCTTATTTATTCTGTCTACTGGTGAGAACATAAACTGCTGTTAAGTGTAGTTTTGGTGACTGATCTGATACTCTCCACAGTCTAGAAGGGGGTACGAAACCAAAGGCAAGGAGTTAGACACAAGGTACAATTTAATTTTACATTATCAATGCCTTGGTGATTTCTTTGTATGCTTTTATTCAGTAATACGACACAGTGAGTTAATATACGGCACATCAAATATCTTTAAAAGGCATACTCAGTGGCAATTATAAAGTCTCTGGCCCCATGGGATTGTGTTATCTGAGGACTAAGTTGAATAGGATTATACTAACTTATAATTTTTGAAAATAAAATACCCTTCAGTATTTACTAAAAATTGACCTTCTTCCCTATCTCTCTCCAAAACAGTCATTAATATTCCTAGTGGGAACACCACCAAGCTACAGTTCTGCCACTCTAAGATTTGTTTTCAGTTAAATATCTACAGGACAGATTGTCACATATTTTTGGAAGGTGCATTTTTTCTGTTGTTTCTGAATTAATCTGCATAAGAGTTTTGCAGTCATAACTTATTATCACAGAATCTTATATAAAATAATATTCTCAATACATTAACATAGGAACAAATACTTTGCTTTCATGAGAACTAAGAGCTTTAGGAATAACAAACAATTCTCTGATGTTCTGCATAATTGGATTTAGTGTTACTTCAAGAGATTGCTGTGAAGCTGTCTATAATACACTTTTGCTTTCCTGGATGATTCTAGTCTTGCCTAAATTTGAGTTGACAAAATATGTGTACTTTTTACAGCTATGCTAAGACAATAATCATTTCATTTTTGGCAGAAGCCCAGAAGCTGAGAGCAGCTGTTTCTTATCTCTGGTTACCAGTATGGGTTTACTATCCATTACAAAGCTAGTGCAGGTAATGGACATGTGTCTTTAATTCCTTGGTAAGACCATTTCAGTTGTCCAGCTAAACACACTTAGCAAATGTTTTTCTGTATGACACTGTAGTATCCTAGTGTGCTGCAGCACTCAAGAAACAGACATTTCCTTATTGCCAAGTGTAATTCAAAAGTGTTTTATTGTTCTAACTTGCACAGTGCAAGAACCCATTATCATACACCCAGCTACTTGCAATGCCGTCTACTGCAATTAAATACTACAACAAAATACAGGGCATTTTGACAGTGAATTTAGATTTCTGTACTCTTTCTTTTTATTGCTACACACTTTAATGGTTACCTAATTTGAGAGTTTAATTTTTTCTGTTGGTGTGCTAATTTCTAAGACTTGCTTTGCCTATTGTTCAACTTAAGTAAACATGGATCTTGGTGGTACACCTACATCCTTATTTGTTTTCAGAATGTATAATGAAACCATAGCGTAATGGCTCTACGGACTTCAGCAGTGTTTTAATCTATGCAGGGATATGAATGAAATATTAACTAGTATGATAGCATAGTTTTATCTGAGTTGATATTATGAAACTAATCTGATAAATATTTCACTTTAGCACTGCAAATATAATGAAAAATACATGTATGTTTACTAATATTAAACTATTTCTTCAGCTATTCAAAGACTTAATTTAGTATATCCAGTTAAAAATTACTCTCAGTGATCCTTATTTAAAAAGTCAGCACACACCTCTCATCACCTTCCAATGGCACAAGTTTACATTTTCAGTTTTAAATACAGAGAAAATCTTTTGAGTCTTAGTTAACAGTTGGGGAGCATTGGCCAACAGTTTCAGGATAGAAATTGTAAAGTCAAACCACCTAGTACCCATATTCCATGCACTGTTATGTATACCTTATCAATTATTTTTCTTAGAAATTTATTGTATTTATTATATCTGCATTTCATCTCCATGATAGTTAAAGCAGACCTCATCTATTTGTTCACAACCAAGACCTGTACTACCTACTTGGTGGCCACAGCAGTTGTAGCACAGCAAGGTGCTTAATTATGTTCATATTTTAATAATGCTGCTTCAGCCTAGGAGCTCTATCTGCATGACTGCTATTGTCCTACTTGGGATTATCATCATTATTATCTTCATGCAACCACAGGGCCAGGAATTTATTTAATTCTTCACATAAAATGTGTTTTCATACCAATTATTTTCACTGCAGCGAGGTATGAAATTGGTGACTTCAGATAAAGGGAGGCAGGAACAACAAAATAATGAGATGGTCTCTGGGTCTGGGAAGCATCTGACTTCCTAAGAATCAGGTACCTTATCCTTTCAAAGAAGATGCATCAAGTATTACCAATTATTTTCAAATGAGACCATTATAGATGATAAACTATTGTGCTCCACAGACTTTAAAGAGCTTCTGCTTCTCTTCCTGAGAGAATATGCTAAATCAATGTTTTCCCATAATCAGTTCATGATATTTGCTGGCAGGATGCCATCTCCAATCGGTATGCCTGTGTGACAGTGGCACAATAGAAGGGTTTGCATAATTTTTGTGAGTTCTTCAAGATCCTTTGCAACAAATGTCGGTATACATCTGTAAAATACGACTTTTTCCAGATTTATAGAGAATTGATTTCTAAATTATGTGCATTTATTATTGTACCAAGTGAGACCGAAGAACAGATTGTGTTGTGTAGCAACAACTGTGTAGTGTAGCAGTCTGCTGTTGCACCATGTAGCCGAGAAACTGAAATCAGAATATACTGACTAAGCAATTTAGAAGTTACAAGGCAGAAACATCAATCAAAACCCTCCTTTCCTAAGAACTACACAGCATGAGGTCTATTCTGCTTCAAGTCCTAGCTTGCCCCGCTGCACATGTGGATGATTCTCAGGCATTTCAGAGACAGGGAACTACTTCTCAGATTGGAGTCTGCAATTCTTAAACCCCAGCAAACATCCCCTGCTTCCCTGCAGAGCTAGAAGTACTGTTTATTGCTGCAACATACATGCAGGCTTTTAAGGAATATACCATCTTCAGAACACCTCTAATCAATCTGAAGAAGGAATTATCAGTCATGAAAGCACTCAGCATGTGGTCAGGAACAGTATTAACTACTTTTACAAGAATTATAAAAGAGGACTTGGCATTCTGCATTTCCTGCTGGAATCCTTATGGCCAACTTAAGACTTCTTACCTGCAACCTAGGGTCAACATTACATGATATGACCTAAATAATGCATACTTGAAATCATGAACAGTATTCCCAGTAGTTTCAAAATGCCACTTGTGGCACAAAATGTAAAATCCACCTAATACCTATTTTTCTTAAATGTCATGCTACTATAAAATGGCAAAAACACAAGCATCTACTTGTTAAAGAATCTACGTAATAAAAAATTCTGCATGAAATACAGCCAAGAGATATAGTCTGCATCAATCCACATATTCATACAGATACTTCATATTGTTAACGGTGTCTGTTGCACTTTTATGCTGTTAAAACTAAAATCTCTAAAACTTGTTCATCAAATGAGGTCATAAAGTGACCTCATCAAATTGGTGATGAGTTTTCTGGAAATGGAGTAAGATGAATGCAAAAATAAATCTGCTAAATACCCATGTCTCATATAGAATATATAAAAGTTTTTTTGTTTTTTTTTTCCTTCTTTAAGGACACCTTATTTTGTTCTTTTTAAAAAAGTTTCAGAACTGTAACAGAACAAGGTCTGGTGGAAGTGGGCTTGTGGTTTAATTTTAGTCTAAAGGAGGTCTCAGTTCTGAGTGGATAAATTGCAAGTTGCACACCTGTAGGGGAGGAAGTGGCCATACGGATTGCTGAAAGGGTAATAACATTAAGATCAAAAGTTTTTAATTAAGGCAATGAAACCAGGTGAGCCCATGAGAGTGCAGGAAAGAATTTATCTCCTCAACTTTTTTCAGCTGGGCACAGTGACAAAGGTACCAGCAAGGCTACTAAGTACCCAAAACCTAGGCTGATATTCTTCCCAGGGATTGCCAGAAAACTCGAATCGGGAGTGTAAGACCCTAATTACTAATGAATATGCAGATGAGCATTCACAATAAGAAAGTTAACCCCTCAAGTACTTGACTGTCTAAATGTTGAGGACCCAGGTGACCTCATGCCCATTACACACATAAGGTTTATGTCTAAGGACTGCAGGTCAGCATCTTTCACAAAGGACTGCTGGGTCTTGCTTTCCAACTTCAGACAGGCCTTTAATAAACTTTTTATTATACCCATGTAACTCACCGATTTTCTTAAAATTTTGAGTTCTATGGTTTTGTTCTGGCTCTCCAGGAATATAAGATATACCATGGAAAATATAAGATATACCATGGGTCATATAAGATCATAGAATCACAGAATGTTAGGGATTGGAAGGGACCTTGAAAGGTCATCTAGTCCAATCCCCCTGCCGGAGCAGGAACACCTAGGTCACGTCACACAGGAATGCATCCAGGCTGGTTTTGAATGTCTCCAGAAAAGGAGACTCCACAACCTCTCTGGGCAGCCTAAGATATACCATGGGAAATGATAAGAAATGGCCAATACTCAATTTCTCAGCAGAAGCACATGCAGTCACTTTGCATTTAGGTAAAATAAAGAAAAGAAAAAAAAAAAAGGCAGTCAGTCTCCTCTAACTGTCTTGACCACATTTAAATGCTATAATAAAATCCTCGTGCTTCCAGAGAGTTCTCAGATTTAGGCTGGTTCTTTTGAGACTACTTATCCTCTATCTTTTTATTATTCCTTGGTAATATTTGCTATTCAAAACACTCACTGTGATTTCTAAAAATATTAAATCATATATCCCACAGACATGGATGAATGGACATGGTCTTTGATGTCTGCATGTCAAAAGTGATATCTGGAAGACAATATAAGATAATGTATGCAATGAGAAATAAAAGAGAAAGATACTGCTGTTTGCACTGGAAAATGATCTCTCAGCTGAATGGGTAAAGTGTCTAAAGAGTCCTGTCGTTTTTAGAGCCTGATGTCTTAATTAGCAGGACTTGCCCTTTTAAAGACATGTCTGCCTGTGCAAGAGAGCTTCACTACCCTCTGTTTTGCATAGTAATCTAAGCACTCACCCTGCAAGTGGGAGGTGAGTACCTGACTTCTCTCCCAGCTTGAAGGAATTCAGGCCCACATCTCTGATTTCTCAGGAGAGTGGCGTAAATAACAGAAAAAAGGGAAAAAGAGATCTGAACCCTAGCAGCTTTAAGCTTGTCCAGAGAAGCAGAGACCTAGGTTATATAGCCCACTCCTATGGTCACATCTTTTACTTTTAAGCAACAATTGCCTACCACAAAAAACAGCAGCTGCACAAGCACTTTGATCACTAGCTTGTAATGTGAACTGCTGGTTCCAGCTTTCCCAACCTTTCTGTTTCTGAATGAAAGTTGTTATGGCTGCTGCACATCACATTAAAGTCAGTGCTGTTGTGGCTTGGTAGACTGAAACCTAAAGCCATAGTTAGTTGCCTCCAGTTAAAACAAAGTTCCTGGCACGGGGTATTTCGGTGTGCAGATTTAAAAATCTGGCACTGGTGCATCCAGGCGGCAGAAGCTTGTAGCCTGGGACATAAAAGTCACAAAATGTTAGCTAGATGTAAAGTAGTCTTTCAGACTTGCAAATCTAAATTTCTGTTTCTTTTATTTCCAGTTTCTCTGCCGTGACAAAAGTCCGTGTTCTCTGAGTGGTTAGTGCTTGGAAAGGACAAGCAGAACCTGGCATCTGCTGGTCGAGCTTGTAGGTAGCTACTGGTTATATCTGAGCACTGCTTCATGGCATCACTTCATTGACATGCTACATATGCTAACAGATGATCTCACACTGGACAGTAAATTACAAGGCTTGTATAGGCTTTTAAAAGATGTAATACCTTCTGTTTTTTAGTGCTCACAAATGATTCACATGAATGAGCTACTACATTAAAAAAACAGAATTGATGGCTGGCTGGTTAGCACAGAAAATGATATTAAAAACAATCTGACATCAATCTTACCTCTCATTTACTGCATCTCAAAAAAAAAAAATACTGTTTTGACAATATAGGTGGGTCCTCCAACAAGAGACAATGAATCCTATTCTTTGTGAGAGGCAGTATCACAGATACAAATAAAGGAGTAGTCAAAAAAGTAAAATTATTCCAGAAGAGTCATTAAAACTCTGGAGCTGGCATTATGTTGAAATTTGCACTTAAAGTGGGATTGCAGGTATCCTTTTTCAAACCTCGGTTACCGTATATAGCTTCCAAATTAAGCACCACCATGCATGAAGGAATCACAGACATTTAAATGACTTTGCTAAATATTTACCAGTTTCTCTTTAATAGAAAAGAGAGTTTTTTGCTATTTTTTTCACATCCTGATTTATATCATTCTAATTAAACAGCAAAACCTTCAAAAACAACAAACGCTGTGAATTCATGATATAATGTCTTGCACTTGTAATACATTTGCCAGCTATAACAACTATTCCTGTTAATGGTGAGAGGGTCAGTCCTTGGCCAGGTGGCTGGGAATAAATGGAGGAGGAGCTGGGACTCTGTGGAGACCAGCAGAGTGTGACAAGAGCTTGGGGAAGCATGATGGAGTGATCAGAATACCAAGGGCTGGGGTGAGAGAGCCCAGCAAAAAAATGCAGAAGGCTGGAGAGGGGCAGGCCCACCTGCCAGCAGAGAGGTATGGGTCAGTTTTGGTGAGAGTCCTTCAAAACTAAGGGCAGCCCAAAGTCCTGGTAGAGAAACACAAGTGGACACTGGCTCTTTTATCATTACTTCTTTAACTCACAACCAAGAGATGTCTGAATTATCCTCTGTTGTGATATAGATTAATACTGTCACCTGCTCAATTACAAGATGAAAGAGTGGAAAGAGAAGGTTGAACTGCAAGAAAGGACAATGGAGAAAAAATCGTCCCTAAATTAAAATTCACAAAGGAGAGTTTTTTTTTCTTTTTCAAACCTTATTTCTCTAACTCACGCCATCCTTCCCATCTCTTAGAAACAGCTATAAGAATACCTCTTGAAACAGGTTGTAAGTGCTTAGAAACAGAGACTACCACTTGATTTCTTGCCTGCACAGGACATGATAAATATGAGATCCTGCACCACTCTCCTTTTAAAAGAATAATTTTTATTACATAAACACAGTTGGGAGCTGAAGATCATCACTCACACTTAAAGATGTGCAAGTATGTATGGTAGAGGGCAAGCTGATGCCGAGTTTGAGAGGATGAACTGATTATCACTGGGATATAAATTAGACATGAAATAGACAATGAATCACTTATTTTCCATACTTATTACAGTTTTCATTGGTCTTATGTGTACCTCAGCTCCTTATATAAAACCATTTTGTGCATTGAGGATATAAAATAAATCCAGCGAGCAGAATTATCATGTTTCATCTTTTCACAGCTAGACTGATCCCACTTGGACTCTGCTTGCCATCACTGCACTGAAAGATCATTTACAAGCTGTTAATTCACCTCCATTTGACCTGCCCCATTCTGGTCTACAATCTGTATGTTGGGATTGTTCATCCCTAAAAGTACAGATACAGAAATAAGGCCAAGGCTAGATGGCAAAGTCTCAAGAAATCCCTCTCTTGAAAAGCTCTCTCCAATAGATCTGATTCCATCAGCACGGGGACAGAGAAGAGGCAGTAGCTGAAAAGCAAGTAACAGCATACTTCCCTCGGGAGTGTGAATAGTACATGATACTGAGGAACTCGATGCTTTGGGGATTTGATTCTTAGGAAACATGAGGCTGATCACTGGTGGTTTTCAGTGACTGAATACATACTTGAGAAGGATTTGATAGATATTTTCAGCACTTCAAAACCCTAACTTCTGCAGGTACATCTGAGAATATGCATTTGGACACATATTTGTGCAAACATCTAAGACAGCAAGAGAGGACAAGCAAACAAATACACGGAAAGCATATGCCCATTTTTTTCTCAGAGATTAGGCTATTTCCAAGGCCAGCATGCTTTTCCCTGGCTCCATTTCCTAAAGTGATCCTCAAATGATGAGAAGTGACCAGAATGATTTCCACTCTGCTGACTCTGGCTAGAGCACAGAAGTAGTGTGTCTCAGTGCCCTGCCGATGGTAGGTGGGCTAAAAGAGGTGGCTATAAAACTGAGAAACTTTTAGATTCATCTGTGTTATCAGCAAAGTAGTAACTGTCACACAAGTTGCACGATACAGTTCAGGACACTCTTGCATATTGCAACATAGTCTTGGTTAACGTACACTTAACATTTTTTTCTCTGTGAGAAGTACTCTTTCCCTAGGAATAAACTGTATGTCAAATAAGAAAAACGGGTATCTCTTTACGTATTGCATTCATGTCATACACCCATAACTCTCATACATTCCATTCTGGCAAATCTGACTTGCACTTATTTATACTGGGTAGATAACTTATTCCTAGTGATTAAGAGCTAATAAAAAGAAATTTTGAAAAAGTATGAGAAATTACAGAAATCAGTCTTCTTTCTTCACAGACCCAACATTTGATAAAATTAGATGCAAGGTTGAACTGCTGTGAGCATGTGTTGTGCTTATATGGCACAACATAGACTGTCTTGCAGTTCACTCCTTTGAGGTGTCCCTGCCTCTGTTTCTTCCTCATTGTCTTTTTCTTTGGCTGGGGGAAAAATGGTTAACCAATTAAAATTACAGTGCATTATCAGCCGAAGAAAAGTTTGTCCTCTACCTCACTCTGAATGTAGCTGTACAATAACAATAACATCTCTGATGTCTGGGTAGCTTGTCCCTCTGCATGGAGGAGACCATTATCCTGTGACTGTGTTCTGTTCTGCTGATATAATCTCTTAAATAAAGTTTTACTGTTTACTTTCCTTAATTGAAGTATAATAGAGAAGACACGGCCTTTAAGAAGCTTCATTTTAGTCACTGCCTTGGAGCTTTGAAGGTGTTTCAAGTTGTCTTTCAGTGTACTTCAAAACATCCTTGATGAAAGAGAGTGTGTGGAGGTGGACTGGGAATGTTACTGGCAGAGTTAGTGGCAATTATATTTTATGCAGAGTTGTAAAATGTTTACTTAACTGCCATCCTTCTGCCAACTTTCTCACTATGGTTTTGATCCTCTCACTACTCTGCTCAAGTGATCAAATCCTGCAAAGTCTATAGACAAAATATTTCTTTGCACATCTTATTTTATCCCTTTTTGGCGTAGAATATTTCTGATCTCAAACAGATAAAGCAAATTAATTATATTGTTATTATTTTTTAATCCTTTCTGGGTTACAATCATCAGGAACTCTTACATTTTTCAGCATCATTTTATTTCACTAATCCTAAAAGGGAATCTTCAAACAATGAAGAATTGCTTGGCACTCACAGATGTATAGGCAAACAGAATTGATACCGGCAGACATTTTCCTTTTACCCTGGACTATGTGAACTTATTTAGCAATCTTTGGCTCCCAGGAATGGGAAGGGAAGGGAAGGGAAGGGAAGGGAAGGGAAGGGAAGGGAAGGGAAGGGAAGGGAAGGGAAGGGAAGGGAAGGGAAGGGAAGGGAAGGGAAGGGAAGGGAAGGGAAGGGAAGGGGAAAAAAACACATTTTAATATGGTCTACAATAGAAATTCAGAGCAACTATAGCTGGCACATGGCTACAAAAATTATCAATTAACTGTGTGTGCAAGCTGAGCAAGAAAAATTGGGAAGGTACTCACTGGTAAGAAAATGCTGGGAAGTAGGGCCAAAATCCCTGTGAGCTTCATGCAGTTGCCTGATACGCTCATCAACAGCCACCTGTGAACAGAGAAGAATGACTTTCTCCTAAACAAGTAACAAGCAGCAATTATAGTCAGATACTTTTTTTTTTTCATTACAGAACATTCTGTTTAAAATTAAAAAAGCTCCTGTAACAATCTGTAAACCTCAGGGATTAACTGAGATTTAATGTGTCTTTCTCAGAAGAAGGTCAAAAAAGATTTTTTGAGTTAAAAAGTTAAAAATGAACAGGCTGATAAAGAAAGGTATAATAAATTGGCCTGACTTATATGCACCTGAAAAGAATAAGACAATTGCTTGCCAATATTAAAGCCAGAAACGTTTGTCTATGCTAATACTTTTACTGGAGCTACTACAAAAGTACTTTTTGAGAGATTATATGTTACATATCATTATAAGAAAACTAATCTATTTTAGTGTGGACATGATTACTATATTTTAGAATAATGCCTAACTGAGGGTAGTCAAAGTGCATCTGCACTCATACATTTATCTGTGTTTTTAGTTAGGTGAATTCCTATCCCCTTGGCCCCTTCTTCCCTGAAAGGGATCCTTAGAAGAACATATTATTCTCAGTGCTCTTTTGGGTTGTTGCACTGCATAGAAATATAGATGCTAATTGTAAGATTGGTTTCATCTTTACCCTTGAAAATTCCAGTACGGTTATGCATCAAGCCAGCAGCCAAGGGCAGGCAGTTGCTGTAAGATTCCGTATTGTATCAATGATATCTACCATCAGCTTTACAAACTTCATGCTAAAAGGACACCATCAGTTAAATTAGGCCTAAATCTAGGATCAGGTAAAGCAAGGAAAAATAACTGATAGGGATTGGATTCACCTAAACATTGCCTGTAAGAAAAAGTGTTGTATCAACACAGGCAAAGCAGAAGGTGAAGGTGATTGGTCTGTTTTTACTGTCTTAATTGTGAGATACAATACCAAGAAACAAAGAATATGCATAAGTAAAAAGCAATCCACATTTTAAAACTTCCAGGGATTTTTTTGGTTGGTGGAGGCAGGAACAATTCTACAATAACTAGGTGTGATTCAGTTAGAAGGAAAAAACAAGGAAGGAATTGATATGAATGTGTTTGTTTACCAAATAAACCCCAGACCCCAAAATCTTTCTTTCAGGAGATACAATAGAAATTTAGCAACAGAACATGATTTTTTTTTTCCTCAAGCCGTTTTTCAGAGGCATTCCCTGCTGCTTTCTCCATTTCTACCATCTTTCCTCCTCTGGCTTCATATACACAGAAACAATCAATTTGATTTTTTTTTTTTGTCAGTCCTTGCTTCATATTACGAGAATATTACAGTGTTCTGTTCTTACAGGCCTCTGTTCTTATTTCTACTGTTTTCTTGAATGTGGAATTGCTCACATAGGAACATTTATACCAGTAGGTTTAGGCTGAACACAGGCAGGCTAAGTCCTATGACCTGTTCTTTTTCTGCTTAATATTCCTGATTGCTTAGCTAGAGAAAACTACATCTAGGAAGAGGCTGAACTCTGGAGAACTTCTGAAATTCTGGGCAGAAGAAATCTAAGTAAAGGACAATTCAGACCTAAGGTGAATTGCATGGGGAGATGTTCTGTAAAGTATTGCTTCATCACTTAGTTCTGACTGGTACCATTATATACAGTACCTGACTTTGGGCTTGAGTTTGTATTTAATTCACAGTATAGATAAAAGATAGCGAAGTCTGCACATGGATAGACAATGATAGGACTGCTTCTGGTCATCAAATTCATTAGCTTAGCTACTGAAGCATAAACTTATGTGAAATTATGTTTAATCCAGAAATGATCTTTCAATGAAAACTAGGAAGATAATCTTTAACATACATAAAAGAAAAACATAAAGTAAAAAAAATGCAGAAAAAAATGTAAATGAGATTATATATATTCTTTAGAGTCCTATTAAAACAAAACAAAAACCTCATAACAGGCCTATTTTGTTATTAGGTCATTGTTGGTTAGTAAAGAAATGTGAGACTTCTCCTCGATATTAGCACTTACTTTTCAATAAGTCAAGTAGGATGGAAAAAGTACTTTCTGACATGCAGAATCTCTAAAGAGAATGAGAGCTCTACAAATAGCCAGCAGGGAGCGGTTTCCTGTATGAGAATGACAACATCCAGTTTGCAGTCAGCATAGACTATGGGAATAATTTGGTGTTTGTGACCACTGCCAGCTCACAGTCCATACAATTTCTTCAAGTGTGCAAAACTGAGAATGACAATCACTACAAAATATCCAGGTGAGTCTTGAGTTGCTCAAAAGTATTAAACTGAGAATTTTAGCCACATATGCACATCCAGAAAAACAAAATACCCTAAACACTCCAGGGTAAACTTTCAAGCTGAACAACCTTGGATGTAAGCCTGGAAATATCTCTGTCTCAGAGGTATATTTTGTCAATTCAAAGCTGAACTAAACATTGGGAAATCCAGAATATTCTCCAGGAACAATCACTTCAGAATTCAAAAAGTTATTCCATTTGTCTACCAGGAAGTACCAATTATTAATGTACTGACATATCGTATACAACCTTTTAGGTGCCAAAATATGGACTCTCTGTTGATGCTAGAGTAAAGAATATTACTACAGTTAGTCTCCATGACTTTTACTAATACTAAGATGTAAATGCCAAAATAACAGAATTTGAAGCCACAATAACTGAAGACTGGTCCAATAAAAGCAAAGTTGGATTTGGCTTTGTGGCTTATACCCCAGCTACCAGGAGAAGCACAACTATATATTCCAGTTATAGAATCATAGAATGGCTTGGGTCTTCATAGCTTGTTCTTGATTCTTGAAAAAATATTCTCACTTCTCATTTCATTTTTAAAAACAAGCAATTGGTAATTCCTGGATTTTAAATTTTGTCTTAAATTTCTTCAGAATAAAGTGAAATAAATTCCTCCAAATATCTAGTAGCCTATGCTATGCACTGAACCAAGTGCAATTTTACTTAGAAAAAAATGTGAAAAACTGTAGCTGTCCATGAAAACAGCAACATTTTCAAACCAGTTGAAGCATTTATTTTTCTTACTTTATATGCAAGAAAACATACATAATTTTAGTGAAGTTTTGCAAGAAAATAATCACCACATTTCTCAATAACTAAAGAAAACAAGATCTCTTCTGACTTCGGTAGTCTTTTCCTACTAGTATCAGCTTAGTCAGATAATCGTGCAAAAAACCCACTGTTTTAAAGGCACTGTTACCAGTTTATAACAATGGGACTATGGATCAGACTAGCCTATCTTTTAGATCAAACTCTCTATAGTATTTCTCCACAGGTAATGTTACTGAAAAATCAATAACTGGATTTCTAAAAGGTCAGCTATTGCATATGAGAAAATGTTTTTAACTGACCAAAATCTTCTGTTTATATCCAACTTTGTCTTTAAAACAAGCATCAGGATGTTCTGTGATCAGGATACTTGAAATGTTGCTTTTTTCATTAAAAATGCTTGCTTGAAGAGACACGAATTTCCATTATTTATTTAACCTATTGTTTTGCATTGCATTTATTTTCTTTTGATCATAACAAATGAAGGAGCCACAGCAGTGCAGTAAACATTATACATGAAGCTGAGGATTGTAATATAAACAGTCCTACACTATTTTAAGTGATATTCACATAGAACGTAAAAAGCTTCTGATAAACAAATAAAATATGTTATTTAAAGTTCCTCTCCATTAAGAGAGGAGAATTTTAAAACATTTGATGAAACACATTCTGTTTCTCATCACTTGAATGCAGCCATGTGAACTGAATGTGTAATAAGGTTCAGATAAACAAATGATGATGATAACATACACAGAGTTATATCTTGCATTTGCTAGGAATAGTTTCTAGGTACTTTATGTAATGTAGGGATCTAACCTTGAAAGCACTTGTAACAGCTCTACTGAAATCAGAATTAGGATTTGTTGAATTTGACTTGAGACAACTACTATAGTCTCGCATTTTTGTTAATTTTGCTGGGTTTTAACTGAGCATTTTTATTTAATCCAAAGTATTATTTTGTGTTCATGTTCAGACTACAAAACAGGTCTAGATCAAGAAAGAAAATTAAGTGTTTTGATTCTCAATATTTTCCACGTACTCAAAAAGTACCTGTCGCTCAGTATTAATGCTAGATATCTGTTAAACACTACTTAAAAATCTCCTTCCTGAGACATTCAAGTAATGTCTCTTGAAGTGCTTCTTGTGAGATCTAGCATACAAATAAATCTAAATGCAACTGCATTTGGCTTTTCTAGCCCTCCCACTCTGAATGACAACTGTGTGAATGTACACTCTTGCACAAAAAGCCACAGACAAATGCCTACAGTTCTGCTTAGATGACAGTTTATCAAAAGCTTCTTTGCTGTTCTATAGCACAGTACAGTTCAACTGCTGCTGTGTTTACTAGTGAACCAGCTAAAAAGGTGCATTACACACTCTTCTGTCCCTGCTTGAGAGCATTACCATCATGCAAAGGTTAGTTCTTGTAAAAAGATTTAATAACTTTCTCCATGTTCCAATATTTACACTACCACCACATGTTTGTAATACATATATATATATTCTCAGAATATTTGATGAGCAAGGAAATAAAGTGTATTACAAAAATGGGGATTAAATGTGCATCCTTTAGCCTCTTGCAGTTTGATCTAGCTGCCATAACTGAAAGAACTGGTGATTTTCTCCTAAAAGGCTAGAAAAGTACTTCAGAAGAAACAGTATGCAGAACCCATTCTGTTGATAGAGTGATTATTTGCATTCATTTGAAAAACAACAACTCTACACATAACACCAGTGACATTATGTGAAAAGTCAATATGCAGTTTAAAACATGAAAGTAGTAAATGAGAAGTCTATATGATTGTACTTCGTATGTCTATGTATGTTGTTATCTACAATACTGTTGGGACTCACCCTTACTTATTTCTAGGTGGATGTCTCTAGAAATACCTTAATTTGCAAAACAAAGTAAGGTAATAAATGTATTTTTTTTTTCTTTCCATGTTTTCTCTGCACACTTAGTTACATCTGCACCTCCCAAGTTGACTTACTTTCTTGCTAGGAAGAAAGATCTTTTTGTCTTTCGTGCTCCTGGAAAAGAACAGCAGCCTCTACAGTCCCTATTTCTAAGTGAAATCATGCTGTCATAGTGTCTTCACTTCATAGTGTCACGTGCTATTTTGTTGAGGGATTACTAGTACCATAAGAAAAAAATATTTTCAATTCTCCCTCTTCCTGATTCAACATTGTTAGGTCTACTGTCACATTAGCTAAGTGCTAGAATCCCAACATAAAATGCAGAAAAAATAATGCCCCCCCCACCTTTTTTTTTTTTTTTCTTAAAGAAAAGGAAACTTTTTTTGTCAACAGATTTTCCTGAAGGTTCTCAGTTCTGAATAAAACATATACCAAACATAAACAAATATTAGAATGGCTCTTAAATCCACCAAGAACACAGCTTCAAATAGGGGAGGGGGAATGGGTTTAAGTCTTATTTTGTCAAATTACTCCACTTTCTATCAATGATAGCAGAGTGGGGAAGTCAGGTAGGTCTCACCTATCCCACTCAATGAAGTTAGACATTTACCTTTGAGCTTAACTTCTTTAAATCATCGTTAATTTGAAACAGAGTATAGCATAAACTCTTCTGAGGTCAGAATGATATCCTTTTAGTAAGGACATCTAAGGGTACAGGCAGTATAATATATAGACACTAATTACACAATTAGGCTGCCCGAAATGATGGCACTTCATATGAAGGCGTGCAAGTAGAAATTTTACTGCTTATTAACAAATAAAAAAGTAAAGTAGAACTGAGATCAGTGGTTAAAAAAATGCAAAATATACAGAATGAGGACAAAAAAAAAAAAAGATTTCTGAATATGCTTGGGATTCTGAGGAGAAATGTCAGAGAAAGAAGGAAGAGAAGTGAAGTTGGCCATCTAAACAGGTATATTTAGTGCAGCAGCAAAATGACACAATCTCCTTTTTAAAAATTTGCTTCACCAAAGGCTGTTCTCATGAAAAGAGAAGAGCAATTTCCTATATTTAATAAGTATGCATACATACAATACTTATTAAAATAACACTCCTTTAATTCCCCCACCATATTCATAGCACTTCTACAGCCTCCTGACCTTGACTCCAATCAGATCCAATCTGCCTGTATATCAAAGGAAACTGGCATCTACAGGACGCTCTTTAATGTTACGCAGCAATTCTCCTCCCAATAGCTGAAAAACTTCTTTCTTTCCTCTCACTGACTCAGAGCTGCCAAACCAGTACAAGGCTGTTCTTTACAAATCAATAAACAGGAAGATTTGATCTACTGTACTTCCAATAGCTGCTGAAGTCAGCCACTCGCTGCTCCTCATATATTAGTAGATAAGGATGGATTTAAGCACACTTTGTGTTATTACTGAAGAACAGCCAGGGGAAAGGCACTTGACAGTCATCGTTTTTGGGTGCTGAACTTCGGGCTTAAGCTTTGATCTTGACTGAGTCTAAAGCACAGGAAAAGACACCTAGTTTCTTGGTGAAAAGTTTGGTAATCTAAAACATTTTGAATGTAAAAATTAACATGGGCTTACTTTCCAGGTGAAAGGGAAAAAAAAAAAAGATAAATATAATATTATCCATGTGAATTTACAGTTGTTGCAAAGACTACATTTCAATGCCAAGATCTCTGGGTCATGGTAGGACTGTATGCTTGCTTGAAATCTGAGTGACTTTATGCAATTCTCCCTTCAGAAAAAAAAAAATAAATAAAAATCCTGAAATCTAGTACGATACATGTATTATACTTTGACTGCTTTTTTTTTTTTTTTTTTTTTTTTTAATCCTCAGATGAAACAAGGGAACAAAATGTAATAAAAATTCAGGAAGTATCTTAAACCCTTAAGGGCACAAAGGCTTAGAAAAGAGGAAAAACAAAGGGAAAAGGAAAAAAAAAAAAAAGCACAATCCCCTTGACTTAATATGTCTACTGTGAATAATCAGCCACTGCTTCTTAGGCTTCTTTTTTATAATCCTAAATCAGTGAACTTCAGACTTTGTGTACATCTATGCCTAAGGAAAGGAAGTTAGGTCTTATGGTTTAAATAACAAATGCATTTAAATTTATAGAAAATAAAACACTTGTAAACCCTGCGAAATCTTAAGAACAAACATCTTTAGGAAACAGTTCTTCTCTTAAAAAGCATTACTTGTCTCGAATAAAAGATATTCTGTCAGGGAGGCCTAGCATTTCACATCATCACACTGCTCCTGTAAAAGCCATCCCATGCTGGTGGAAGTTCCACAGGTGGATTGGCCTTCACATTACTGTATGTTCCTCCTTTCTATTCATGCACTTTTGCTATGTGTACTACATAAAACGTTTTGTGAAACTGCTATGAGCTGAGGATGATCTCAGCCTTTGAAAATTACAAGAAACTGCTGTGCAGTCCTCCACTCTCGAGCACTTTATTAATAAAGTTTTACAATTCTTGACTTTTGTCAAGAATTTGCCAATTCTTGACAATTCAGCCACATTAATTATCTTTTATCATTGCCTTTGCATGTAATTTAATCAGTCACCTGAGCTATTTTCTGCCAAATTCCTTGCAAAATTTTACAGTATGCAAAGAAAGTCATTTTACACATGATGCCATTTTGCAACTATTTTTTCACAGAACAGCACTGCACCACTTACAACCTTCAATTCACAATTTATATTAGCTTCAGACGTATAAACACCCATTGAAATCCCTCACTAGATTCCACTCCAAGTGGGATTTTCTAACCACATCTCTGTATATACACAGAGACAGTGTCTCCATATTCCTTCTGGGTTACCTGTTCCTGCTTCCATCTTCTGCATAGTCCCTTTTTATGTTTGAGTTTGACCAGAAGCTCCTTGCTCATCCATGCAGGCCTCCTGGCAAAATGCTTGCCTTCCTGCTCTTCAGGATGGACCACTCTTGAGCTTGGAGAAAGTGATCCCTGAATATCAACTGATTTTCTTGGACCCCTCTTCCCTCCATGGGACTCTTCCAAGCAGACCCCTGAAGAGACCAAAGACTGCTTCCCTGAAGTCCAGAGATCTATCTTGCTTTTTGCCCTCCTCCCTCCTCTCAGGATCCTGAACTCAACCATCTCAAGGTCACTGCCTTTGACCTTCAACTTCCCAATAAGTCCTTCCTTCTTTGTGGGCACGAGGTCCAGCAAAGCACCTATCAGTTATGTTAGGAAGGTGTCATTAATGCTGCTCTCCAGGAACTTAATGGATTGCTGATATCCTGCTGTGTTGTTCCTCCAGCAGATATCAAGGTGGTCTCCCTGGGGGCCCTCGCCTGTCAGCATGAGGCTATTTCTTGCTGTTTGTAGAAGGCCTCATCCACTTTCTCCTCCTGGTCAGGAAGACGGGTAGTTGCAGGACCCACTGCAATGACATCCATACATGCCTGCCCTTTAATCCTTACCCATAAGCTCTCAGCTGGCTCGTCATCCATACCCAGGCATAGCAACATGCATTCCAGCTGTCTTCTCACATAAAGGTCAATTCCACCTCTTTTTTCTCCCAGCTTGTTCTTTCCACAAAGCCCTATCCCACCACTGCAGCACTTCAGTCCAGGGTACCATCCCACCAAGCCTCCATAATCCCAATAAGATCACAGCCAAGCACACAAATCTTTAACTCATCATGTTTATTCCCCATACTGCATACACTACTCTGAAGTGTACATGCACTTCAGAGAGGTATGCCAGCATCTTGATTTCCCAGATGGTCTGATTTTTTTCCTATAAGTGCCTTGAAAGCAATTCCTGGCTTTCAGGCCTATGCTTAGGATGACCCGGCTTAAGCCCTGTTTTGTGTTCCCTTTCATTCACATCACCAGAGGACCTTTCCTCATCAGCCCTGTCCATCACTCTCTCACAAGGCTACTGGTAACTCTCTCCTGTATTGTTCCTAGTTTAAAGCTCTTCTTTATATATCTTCTCTACAACACCACAAAATATACTCCTCATAACTCTGACTATGCAGACTTACAGGATTCAGTGATTTCTGTCCTGCCTTCAGCATGAAGCTGAAACTCTACGTAGTCAATTCAGTATTGTAAGCTGGGGAAAGCAGTAAGAAAAATGCATATGCTACACTGAGCCTGTGGAGGGTTATTGATCTTAAAATGAATCTAACTTTGATGTAGTTTGACATTTTCAAAGTCAATGGGAACCAGGCATCTGCCACTAGGGAGAGAATGTTTTCTGTAGTAAGTAAAACCATCTGGTATGGACCCCAGAATGGCACAGGTTCTTTGTAAGACCAAATCTTACTTTTGAAACCAAGGTACCTGTGCAGTATATGCATTTAAATCTCTACACATAAAATTACTTACATATATATATATATAAAGCAGTCTTTCTATCCTTCAGCATTACTCAGCATCTGTAAGAGTTTTAGGAGGTATACTGTGGCACCATAACCAAGAAAGATGTGAATCAATTGGAGAGAGACGAGGGAAATGAACAAGAATGATGGTGACATACAGAGAAGGGTTGAGTGAGCAATTGCAGTTAAACTGATGAACAGAAGTCTTAGTAAATCAGGAAATAGGGACAAGTCCTCCAGCAAATCAATGAATTCTCCATAATAATCTGTTCTCCATGTCCATGGTGGATAGACAAGATCTTATGACCTTAAATTTAATCAATAAAGTTTCTTATGATCTATCAGAAAAAAGAAATCTAGCAGTAACAATACTGAGAACTGAAAAGTGTGCCTCATTATCTTCTTTCTCTTTGGATGTCCTTGGGAACAGGTCAGACAATATCTGCTAGGAATGACTTGGGTACAGCTGATTCTGTCCTGAGCACAATTTTGTTACTGAGTTTTATGTTATTCAAGGGAGTTCTCAGAATCTGATGATAGTCCTCTATTTTCCTATTATGAAAAGAGTGATTTCTGCTATGTTAGTCCTACTAGATCTGATTTAATTGTGCTAAAAAATCCCTCCATGTACATTCCATGTTATTTGTGTTAATTGTAAGCAGTGTATATATGAAGATACATGCTCTTCATATTCTGTTGGGAAAAAGAGAAAATTAGGAGAAACCTACTTTTCAAATCTCAGAAGGAATAGAAGAGAACTTCCTTCAAGCACAATCATCACTTTTTCACCTCTTATGCAACCTGCTCTTGTAGCAAATTTAAAGGAAATTTCAGCTCCCCAAAACAGAAATTCAGATTTGGGATTTGGGGGAAGGCATGAAGTCTAACAGAGCATTCCTAAAGCTGAAGATATGTACTGTTTCACACACAAAGTTCATAATGTCATCATGTTTCCAGAATTTCAAAAAGCCATTGGCATATTACACTAAGAAGAATCTCCCACATTTTCTGCAAATCTAAAACAAAGGCAATGGAAACACAGTTGATCTGACAGAAACTCAGTTCCACCCTTTTTCACTCTCACTTCCTCTTAATCCCCAGTTATTCTCATCAATTCTACATACATACCAAGAGGGTTTCAGCAACTTAAAAAAACAAACAAACAAACAAAAAAGAAACACAAGACGTCGTGAAATACACCACTTTAAAATATTAAATGTAAAATAACGCGATTCTGTGCTTTCTGTGACTGACTGCACAAACTTGCTTTTTTCCTCTCCCATTTCTAGCTCAAATGAGTTTCAAAAGGTGCATTCTTCTCTGTTCAGTCACATTTGTATTAAGTAGTATCTTATTCCACAGGAAGTCTTTCTGATTTCACTGACACTATTCATGGGAAAAGTTACTGTTTCATATGAGCAAATGTATCTGGATTGGGACAGGAAACAATAGAAACGATCAGCTCCAGTGAGAATTTATTATAAAAGATGTGGTGGGGATTGAATTTTCTGTTGAATGTTTACAGAAAAGCAACTTGCAGCAAGGCAGTCCAGGGTGTTGATCTCCAGAACCTGCCCTGAGGTCATTAACATCTCCTATCACTTAAGAAAAAAGTGGTACATTTAGATTTCAGTGCATCCCATTTTAACACATTTACATTCTTGAGGTGGCTCTTAAAATCATATACAGGAATCTTAGAGGCAGAGGAATGTTTTGCAGCACTGTACTGATGCTGCCCTCACCCTTCCCCTGCATTTTTCTCACTGAGCTTCTGTTGCGTGACTATTCTGCTATCCTTAATCTAGAGAGATACTCTAGAAAAATCTAATAGGAAAAACCTGAAACATTAATTACTACACTGTTGCTGAAACATTAGTCATTTGGGGCTCTGTCTATCTACTGTTCCTTCCCTAACAGTGTTGCTTGATAGATCTGTTTCTTTTAAAGATCTTCTCTTCACATTTGGGGCACGCATGCATCAGGTATACCACAGTTAGGTCTCCTTACTAGGAGCAGCTGTAGAGACATAAAAATGAGACCTTGCTGAGGCCTTTTTTATTTCTTTTCCTTCTATGCTAAAGTACTGTTATTTCTGTTCATTATTATGTTTTGGAAATAGCATTCCTTACTGTTTTGTTTACAAATATTTATAAACAACTGAAAATCCGTTCTTTTTATACTTCATCCTGTGAATGCTCTTGTTAATGTTTTGCAATTCATCCCTGACCACTCCTGTCTCTTAACAAGATTTTAATGTGCTTTTTTTGCTTTTACTTTTTTCTCTCATTAAACAACAACAAAAAAGTCATGTTGCACTGAAAATGCCATTTGTTTCTGAAAGGTCAGGTAATACACACAATTTTTGTGTCAAGGGGAATGTATCTTTGGTGACTTAGGGAACTGTAAGTAGAATGTCATGCAAGAGATGTTTTATTTTATAGCTGTCCCAGAACATATGTCTGTAATTTCCAGTATCAGTTGAGCATCACCTGTAAGGATTATTCTTTTATGGTTTTAGTTACATTTGGTCTTTTATCATATTAGTTTTATTGCTCCTTTTCCCCAGATTTGTGAATCTACTGTGTCCTTACTAGCATTTGTTGTGGGAGTAACTGCTCAACACTGCAAGTAAGAAACCCACAGCTCAGACCTACGTGTCATCCTGTATACTTCTAAAAGAAGGAGAGATGCCACTCAGCATTGTCTGCACTCAGCACTACTCTTAGCTGATTTTAACTTCAAAGTTTTTTTCTTTGACCATCTTCAACTCCCTTCCACTAGCAGTGCCCTCTGACAGGTCTGGGATTATCATTCCATCAGTGTTCAAGAGACTTCAATTTTCAGTCCTATCTTTTTCACTCTTCTCTCTTTCTTGTCTCCTTGTTGTTGAGCATCATCATTCTCTTTTATTGTTTCAATTCACACTTTAAAACCCATGTCACTACTCCAAACACAGTGAAAATACATTTTTTTTCATACGTATATAATAAAACTCTCAATATTATAGTAATGTTTATAAATAAGAGATGAAGAATTACTTTGACTGAGTATGCTCCTTCACAGGTACTACCAAGCCAAAAGGTATACAGGGAAAGACAGACATAGGGAATACATGAAGAAAGAGGAATATAAGAAAATGCTTGAAAATGTGGAAGACAAGACAAAAATGTTTTTTACTGGGGGACACTATAGGATGATAACAATTAATAAAGGATTCTATGTGCAGCAGCAGTAGTATTAATCTTGTATTAATCTCTTCTCTTTCATATTTTCTGTTCTCCTTTCCTTTTCCTCTTTGAGAACTATGAGTTACACCCATACTGATAAATCTATTCACTCTAAATAATCCTCACTCTTCAAACCTCCCCAGATGGATTACCTGTTTGGTTTCCTTTTTAGCTGCACAGACTGAAACCAGTAAGATGATGTCTATGGGGATTGTTTAATTACAATGTGATCTATTCACATTATTGGATTGTTTCATCTATATTCTTACATCTGGCAAGCTCAAGAATGCAATATTCTCTTTCAAGCTGTATTAAAACTACTTGTACAATCAAGTGCCAACACAACATGAAAAGAAAAGCTTCATTTCATGAGATTACTGAATGGATGGATTAAACAAACTTTTATTTATTGTTCTTGTCCAATGAACCTTTTGAAGATGGCCTCTCAGTCTCAATGACTTCTGCAGAATGATGTATATCCCAGCAGCTGCTCAGGCTTGGGAGCATCCATATGATCAGTGCTTAACGCTCCCTGTTATCTGACACTTCATTGTATACAACTACAGCTCCTGATTTTGCACAAAAGCCTCTTTTTCTCCCTAGGGAAGACATGCATATAGCACGCTGAAAGATAACAAAATGACTCTGGGCAAATAACAGTTCAAATGGAAACAATTGCTGATAGATTGATACTACACTGATTGAAGATAACAGCAGAACTCCTATAATAGTGTAATATGACTTGCGAGAAGAGCTGTCTGCCCCTTGCAGCTAGTCAAAATCTGTATATTTATGCTTTCTAAGCTGTAAGTTAAATTCAAGTGACGCAAAAGCAAAACCTATGTTATATATGGCCCACACTGCTCAGCCACAATGATGCAGACCACTATCTAGTGTAAATTGGAAGATACATTCTCCTATTTCCACACTTTAATCTCTTTGAGAATAAAAGGTGCTTATTATATGTATATGTGTGCGTGTGTAATATACACACATACACACCACATATTTACTGAGAATGTAGGATGGTATATGGTAAAGGTTGAAAGTTATGCTGGCATGAAAGATCACTGCGTATGGACGCCTTCAAGAAGATCATCACTTCACACGTACAAAAAAGCATTCCCATATAGTGCACTCAGTAAGTGCCATAAATTTTATTCAAGTAATTCCAGTAATATGACATACAGCTAACTTCTTTGACATTTGTTTCTATTAGCCCTCTTTTTGCCAGGCCGAATACCTTATTTACCACCGTCAGCCTGTGGAGGTCCCAGAGGAATCTGAAAACACTCCTGAAAAGCTTTGCCTGCTTCCCTGGCTCTACCCTCTCCACAGGAGCAGACCCTGCTGTGAGCAGAGGAGGGTTCTGCCTTCCCAGTGGAACCTGGGCCCTGACCCGCATCCTGCAGGAAGAAGTGAAACCAAAGAGGTGGCATTTGGGGTTTCCAGGAAAAGTGTAACTGGTCTGCACTGAGCACTGACGTTTCACGGACTTCAAACACATTAGTGCAAACCTTAAATCGTTTTTGCATTTGCCTCAAAAATGAATGCAACAAGCTCTGGGGCATAAATGTCATGGTAGAGTACTTAAAATGCATTTATCATTTATCTGCACAGCCTCAAATATGAAAAATACATAGCCTTCAACCAGATAATAAGTCACATTCTAAAAATCACTTTGGTTGTTTATTACCAAATGCCATAGAAAACTTTACCACCCTATTTCCACTGCTATCTGCATTTAACACTTTTTTTTTTTCCTTCCCCCCCCCCCCCCCCCCCCCCCCAGTAAATCATTTAACTCCATTTAGCCTTGCCTTATTACTCACTTGTTTGTAGAAGCAGGCATTTGGGAAATCTAAGAATAGAAGAGATCTTGGAGAACTAAGACTAAGGAACATGGAGATCCTGAGGTGAAGTGCAGCTGGAGGGGAGTGCAACGCAAGCAAAGTGTTTGTGAAACAAGAAGTAATAATAGGAAAAATGCAAAGACAACATTTCCAACACGATCTGAAGCCAGCCTTGAACTTGTAGTATCTTTATAACGGCACCATATAATACACTGACAGGTAGTTTAATTGGCAATTACAAAACTTTAATTTTCTAAGTTAGAAACCCTTTCTGAATATCTAACATAGAAGCCATAGTTATCACAGTGACAAGTTGTCAGTTGGCCTTCCAGTTAGACAAATAAAGGAAACAAATGAGCATTCTCTTAAAAAAAAAAAACAAAAAACTATTTGTGAAAGACTTAATTACAAAGGACTTGTTCTAGAAAGGATTCCACAAGAGAAAAATAGTAAATTAATTCTTATAACTCAAATCTTGAGTGATTTCTATGGAAGATCCTAATTATTTCTATAAAATGATTTTAAAATTCTGTTAGAGTGTACCTTAAAACCATGTATACAGTTTTAGCAGTAAGGATGGACTTGATTTTACTTTCAGTAAAACCTTCAATTAAGTTGCTATTTGCTTTAATCTTACAAGGTCAGATGCCATATTTTCATATAAAACTGCATTAATGTTTCTGAGACTTAAATTTGTTCTCAGGGATTATTAGAAGTAAAAAACTCCACCAGTACACGACAATAGAAGAGGTCACTTGCCCATTATGGAAGGCTTTTGTAGGATCATCTAACTGCAAAATCAATCAGTTCACATTAAAATGAGGCGAGCAACCCCACTGTCCAAAGAACAAACAGGGTTAAGACGTCAGGATGGTTGCAATTTCTAAAGGAATCTTAAGGCAGAAGTAAGCTTCTGTAAGCTTTTGACAAATTATTTCAAATGAAAGAAATCAGATCACTTGTAAAATGCAAAGTCAAATTTGTTCAATATACAGTAATATACTGCTGCAATGAACTTATACATTTGAAAGGGACATGCAAAGGAATTACGTAGCATTGAGTGTTGTGTAACTAAACAAGAAATTAGTAGCTCATGAGCAGAATTTTACCAATGGAAGACACAAGTATTTAACTACTGTTTTCTGTGTGTGTGTGTGTGTGTGTGTGTGTGGCCATATATATATATATTTTTAAACTTAATGAAAATCTCCAGGAACAAAAATAATTTAGCTATGAAACCTTTCTGTTACACCTTTCTGTAACACCTACTGTGTTAGCTTTTCTTTGCCCTTTTTGAATGAATAGTATCAGTCCTTAGTTTTAATACTCTGCACATTAAACTTTTTTTTTTTTCTATTATAATAAACCCACGGGGAATGTGACTGAGAGTTTTGTAGTCCAGCTCAATTTCTTGCTTTATTTTTTCTGTTTTTTTTACTCTCAAGTAGTTACAGACATTTTCACAATCTATTTAAATTTGTCTCTTTTTAAAAAAGTTAAACCACACTGCTTGAGGTTTTTCATTTTCCCTTCTCTTTCTCTCATTAGAACTTACTCTCTCTGCTTTCTGCAGATCCTATTATATCTTTTCTACCCTGGTAGGTCTTTTCACAACTTCCATAGGCTTCCCACAGTGTCATGAGAAAACAAAACAAATAAATAAATAATTCCCGCTCTTAGCCAACCAAACCTAAGTCAGAAGGCATTATTTAGACAGTCTATTCAGTCACTAGCTCCACCATGCAGTAAGATTCCTCTGAACAAACAAGTGCTTTGATTACACACTGCTGGAATAGCAATGCTGGCCTACAGTTATGTGTCAGCAACTACTTTCTGGCTGCAGAAGTCAGATTCCACTCTGATGATCAGTAATTGCCTTTGCCCAGCTAATTTCTATTGTTTCAGCTTGCCAACAGAGGCAGACAGGAGGCTATAAGGTAGGTACAAATCCCAAACCGAACTTTCAAAAGAACTGTTTGAGAAACCAACAGAAAAGTTGTTGAACAGGGTATATTGGGACTGAAAAAAGTGTTAGAAACCCATATGGGCAAAATTCCCTAGTCTACATCTATTTTGGAAAAAACATTCACAATGAAATGGGGTTGCATTTGATTTTGAATTATACATCCTTGTAGAGTACTCCATGGCATTTCCCTAAGGATAGACATTCTATCAGTGCTTCAGTTACCCACACCATTGCACTGTCTTGTTATTTTGCACTTGTCTCATACAAGACAAAACAATCATGATGGTCAGGGATAAAAGAGAAATAAAGGCCCCAAATAAGCAAACAAACAAACAACCTCCCTTACCCCCCAAAAAACAAAACAAAACAAAACAATACAACAACCAAAAAAAAAAAAACACCAAAAAACAAACAAACTAACAAAACAACAACAACAAACAAACCACAAAACAGCTGAGAAATCAGGAATATAGATCCTGGTCATAAGACAAGAAATCAATTGGCAGGATCAAGTATCTGAAGGATACAGAATTTAGTAAAGGAAAAATACAACTTGTACTTAAAGTGTGCTAATTTCATTATGTTTCAGATCCTTTTGAAAGATAAATTTGCAAAGCAGAGTACATAATACTTAAGAAAGAGACATATACTTCCTGCCATGAGACTTACAATGCCAGCAAGAAGATCCTTCACTCTCTCATTCTGCTCCCTCTCCTCACCACCATCATTTTTTATTTTATTTTATCCTTTTTTCTGAACACTCAGGTTCCTGTCATTTGCTTCATATTACCACATCCTTCCTATCTTGAGTTGGTCTTCAGAGTTTAAGCATTCTTCTGTTTTTTCTTACCCTGCCTTTTGTGTTTTCCTGCTTTCTTCCCTGTGTATTTAAAATGTACTGCCTGCTGTCATATCGAGCCACCTTCTTCCCCCATGCTCTTTAAAGTGTGGTCAAAACTAAAGCTGAAATAAATTACTACAACCCCTGTTACAATAGCAATTTTCAGGTTAGGCTTTTTTTTTCTTCCCACTCATGTTAACTTCTTATGGAGAGTAGGATGTTTCATTTCTGACCAGTATGTATCTGAACTCCAAACATTGTTCTACAACAAAGGCATTTTGTGGTTTTGTTTCATGAATTCCACATAATTCAGTATTATGGTCACAGTTCCTACCCATCAAATTTATACTGCAGAACAGTTTGACTTTTTTTTTTTCCCCTGCTGTTTGGAAAATAAAAATCATGGCAACTTGTGATTTTTAATGGTATCCTAAAAACACTTTCCACTAAAAGAGGTAAGACTTTCAACATCTGTACAGATGCAACTGCTCAAATTAAAATAATTTTGATACATTTCTTTCCCAGGCATCCATCTATATGTCCATTATGATAGCCTAGCACTGCAAGAATAAATTATATACCTGCTTATCGGCTCTCCAACTTATTTTCCTATTTTCCATGTTTCAGAAAATCTGTTTTGATATGTGTGTACAAACACACACCTCAAAGAGTGTGTACACAATAACTTCTTTCCTTCTTAAATCATCCCAGAACTTAAATTATTCCCGCTATGGTTGGAGAACTTTATAAAAAAATATGGCTTTCTTAAATACAGAACAGTACATAAAAAGTACAGGACATTGGTGAGCAAGAGAAAAATGAAACTTTAGCTGTATGTGCTTCAGCAAGACTACCAGAAACTACAGATTATTCTTGTGAAGCCATCTTCTGACTAGCAAAGTTCTGAACTGTCTGAAGATCTCTGAGGGCCTTCTTGGAAAATATTTGATGAAATATCATATCTTTTTTCTTTCTCACAAGCAACTGCATGAGATTTAATACACTGAACAAAGAAGAACTAATACACCCCAATACCAACATTTTCTTCTGTCTTAAATCCAGTATATGCTCAGCAGCATTGATTACATACTCTTTTAGTACACAGTCATGACTAGATCGTCTAAAGCTACAGATTTGAGATATATCCAGAGAGCTATAATTACTCATTTGTGTCTGCGTTACTGTTCAAGATAGAATCAATAACACTAGAAATGTGAGGAGAGCCTTCAAATTTAAGTTAGACTGTCAAAGGATGCAATTTTAATGTAGATTTTTTTTTTACCTTGCTTTTAAAGTCTTAAAATGAAACCTTGGACTAGTTCAAACATTGTTCCCCTGAGAAAATGCACTACGAATCTCAACTCCTACATCAGCAAAACCATTTTGCCTGCCAGTTCTGTCACTGTTATGAGCACTTGAAATTGTTTAGCAACAGAAGTGATATTTTCTTATTAATTGGGAAACGATTCCCCAACTGCTATACTGGCAGCTAACAATTCTTCTCTAATATATTCATATTTGCTATAGTATCTATATTCAAAGTATTCTTACCTTAATAGTTAAGAATTCTACTATTTACATCTATAAATGAAGATTGAATTATCTATTCACAGATTTCCTTGCACTGTTAGGAACACTAGAAGTCCTATTCTGAAAACTGTATTTCATAAACTATGAACTTCCTCAGGATACCAAGACATATCTCACCCTAAGATCGTATTAGGTCTGGCTATTGGCCAGACTATGATCTTGGAAGTAAAGAATGAGGGAAGAAATACTCTGTTAAATCAGTGAGAATTAGAAAGATTGAATGGAATAGCAATAAACACAAGGAAACAGAGAGAAAATCCTGTTGATTGAACAACCTTTTGTAAAGCAGAATGAGACCATATAGTTCTGTAACACACAAGGCACATTACTGATTAATCTGACCTGAATATTATTATTTCAAAGGCAAAACAAACATCACAATTAATTGTAACTGAGTACTTGCTTCATACTTGGTAGAAAGGCAAAGCTCTTTTACATTAGTGGTTCTCCATAGCTATAGGATAAAATGCAGGTTTGAGGTTTCTCTAGAATCCTGACTTTTTTGAGTTCAACAAAATGTTAACAATGAATCTTAATAAATGTCCAGACTTGGGCATCTTGCTCTGTGTTCAAGAAAAGGAGACATGGTTGAAATTGATCTGGACATGGGGGGCATTAAGCAAAAAACTTCCAGAAGAGCTTAAAGATAAACTTTATAAAAATAATTAATAATAAGTAAGTATGAAATTGCTTAGGATAAATATTATTGATGGTATAGGAGAAATACAGTCCTTTCCAATATTACTGTAGGAGACACTAGTATTATTACCAACTAGAGACGTTCTATACCGAACAGATAATACAAAATATTTGAACTCTTTGTTAGAGAAAACAGACTTGAAAATGGGTGCATATTATTTTCAGAAGGAGTACAATCAAAACCAATTTCTGGATTTGTAATTTTATAGCTCTAACAGGCTGCAGACATTACATCAGCTATCAGAGACACTGAAACTACAGCAACCGTTCCAGCAGCAGCACCACCCATCTAATAATTTGGCCAAGTAGGTTGAGATCATGATGATGCTGTTCAGTACTTCAGACTTTCTTTTTAACAAGTTATTTCGGTTCATTTAGTAGTACTTCCTACTGTTGAGAAAAATGGCTCTTGATTTCATAAACCTAACATCCTGCTTAACTTTTTGGTTTACGTATTACACTATATCCTCATGAAAAATTACTTTTACTGTTTATTTCTCTGAACACATTTAAGAATGCATAGCAATTAATTTCACTTCAAGCAACCTGCTATACCACAAAAAAAAAAAAAAAGCATTTCAATGGCAGAAAATGAAAAAGTACTGAAAGACTATCCACCTTTTACTCAAAAATTCATCAGTTAGCCAAGTATTTCCACCAGTTAATTGTGCGAATGCAATCAGCCAATGCTGCTGACATAAAAAGAGGATCTGAGATGTTGACCATCTTAGAGGTAAGTGTTCTTGTTGAAGTCTGCTAAATGATTCTTTTGACGTTTGGAAAAGAAGATATACTAAAAGTTGGACTAATAGTTAAAATTTCACTCCAGCACTTCCAAGAAAGCTTATTTTTTACTCATAAGTAGTGACTATTTTATTTCACATATGTTATCTTCTTTGATTAAGTCAAATATTTATATTATGCATGTTAAATACTTATACACCACTTCTGTATTTTTAGTAGCAAAGCTGAGCAGAAAATGTGGTTTCATTTCCTGGGACACAAAACTGAAATCTTACAAAACAACCAAACAAGAAAGCAACATTATTAAAAGAAAGAAAGAAAGAAAGAAAAAAAAAAAAAAAAAAAACACACCTGCTTAGTTGTTCTCTCCCAATAACATTTCAGTTCTTACAAACTTACATTTAAGTACAAAATTCATGACAAAACTGTTGGTCATAATGGCAAAGTTGCTTTTTCCTAAAATTGAACAGGAGAGAACTGGAAGTTCTATATATACATATAGTTATCCATATGGAAAAGTTGAAGCTGTAGGACAAAGACCATAATACGCATGTATGCACTGAAAAGTAAGCCTTTTGTAAACACCAGCAAGTATATACAGATATATACTTAAAAGAACTTGTGGAATGGTAGTTCCAAAATTAATGCAAACCATAAGAACAAGGATTGAAACAATCAGGTGCTACTTCTTATAGTTTCTCTGTCAGTATGGAATAGATTAAGATAAATAGGCACCTCAAGGAAGGAAAGCAAATGAGGCTGTTTGTTCTATCTCAAATTTATAACCTGACTAATATGACACTGGAAGGACTTGAAGTCCTTGTACTTTTTGTTCTATTTTGTTGTACAAATCCCAGTATTCTGTAGATAAAGTGCACTGCAGACAAAAAGATGAAGGAACTCTAATGAATGATGCTCAGATGAAAAGAATCAATGAAAAATATCCAGCTGTGCTAAAAAGGCTTCAAATTACCATTTATGCAACTGATGCATGCAAAAGGTGTTGGGAAGGAAAAGAAAATTATTATGAGCCGTCTCTTTGGCAAAATGTCAACGTAATTCACTTTTCAGTCGTAAGGGAAATGTAGGGCAGTGGAAATGATTTCAATCAGAGGAAAGCATATACTACTGGAAATTCTGAGTGCTTTCACTGGAAGATTTTGATCATCAGTATATGTTCAGAAATGGAATGCAAATTTGAATTAATTATAATTATATAGAAATGATTAGTATAGCTTACACATCACATATTTCTTCTTCAGGTAGACACAGCCCTACCGTGAATAGGAATGCTTAACCTTTCCTCATAGTGTCGGGTCATGGGAGAAAGTGGATACACAATACAAGATTTCATTTAAATAGCTGCACACCCTGCTCAAATTATGTGTAGCGCTCCAGCCTCTCTTTGTCTCCTCACATCTCTCAGAGCAGAGCAGGGAACCAGAGAGGAGCTACATGCTGTGCTGGAAATGTGCAGGTGCCTCTGAAAGTCTACAAAAGGATTAAAGTGTCTTGGGCTCCTGCCCACCTCTCTGGACCTGCTCCTCTACAACACACCTTCTCACTTGATCAGTTTCCCTGGGCCTCACAACTAACCTCAACACAACTGCACCCTGCAAAGCCTTGTGAGTGGTTGTTCTGTAGTGGTACAAGCCAGTGTTAACATGACATAGTAAGAGGGACAAAAGTTCATGTGGGATAAAAACAAACAATCCCCGTCACATACAAGAAGAGAAAAATACTTCATTAGTCATCATCTTCAGGTTGAGTTTTTAGGTATCTAATCTTGTTATAAAATCTAGAAAACTGAATAAATGTTCAGGATAGAAAAGCACCTTTCTACTACTTGAAAAAGGTTGATAGAAATTTAGCACAAGCTTAAATACCTTTTTTTTTCCATCTGTTATTTAAAATCCTCAAACAGGAGGAGTTATAAATTGTAAGGACTATCCCAATACATTTTCAATTAAATAACTAGATTAATGTAGAGACATTTAATTAAAGTTGCACTAGTTTTTACAAATGCAGTTAATTAAGCTGCTATCTAAAATTAAATCTCTCCCAAAACCCTTTTTCATTTCTGCAGCTCATCTGATACAGAAATAATTAAAATTCTAGGAGTTCACCTATGCATCTGAATATTGCAAATTTAAAAAAAAAAAAAAAAAAAGGAAAGAAAGACAAAACCAGAACCTGCTGAATTAGTTTGGGAGACTGCTGCTTCAATGGGATTTACACAATCCTCTGGGTGGGCAGACAACATGTGCAAAAACCTCAGAAACAAATCCAGGTTCCCAAATCTGCACAGACTTATTCATTCAGTATTACAGGCCAGGAACTTCTGAAGATTTTTCACAAGTGAAGGATAATGAATTGACATGATCAGGAAACAAGGAGATAAATCTTGCTGACTTGCATGTGCCTTCCACTGAAGTAAACAGGACCAGCACAGGCAAGACAAGCAGTACTTGCACTTGTGGAGCAAATGTGGGCATGCTATCAGGGAAGTAAATTCATTTTCCATGACTGGAATACCTCTGATCTTCATTTTGGTGGCCCAAAAGACCTCCCTCCCTTCCTTGTTCTTTTAGGGACTTCTTCCTGTCTTTGTCAGGTCCAGGCTTTAGTGGTCAGTTACAGTTTAAATACAGTCCTATGAGAGTGTCTCAAAATCACCACTTTTTTTTACGTAACAAATAAATGTTCGACTGTTTAGGTACTGGCTGATCCAGAGACAGACGTGCAGATAGCTGGGAGGTCTATTATTGCGTTGTTTAGGATCAGAGAGCAGTTTTCAAAGAATTACTTCTTGTGGGGGGAAAAAAAAAAAAAAGAAAAGAAATACTAATTGACATACAGTTCAAGACTAATATTTACTGTAAAAGACACAGTTCTCTATTAAAACCTTCATGAACTGCAGCAGAACAAGTGATGACTAAGTCAATGGGGCATTCAGGACTGAAACTTGGAGTTGGTCACTTCAACAGTTCACTCTGTAAGCTGGAGCAACCATGAGCACTGTAGAACAGCACTCAGACAATATCAAGATTACTAGTACATGGACATATCTTCTGTTATAGGTCCCTCAGGAGTTCTGAGAGTATAGAATAAATAAAATTGTCCTCTGAGGTTAAAGACAAAAATGAAATGCACAAAAATGTAGCAATGTTTTCTCAACACGCATTTATTTTCTTCTCTGTCAATAAAACTATGGAGAATATAATAATCAAACAGTTTTTTCATGTACTTCATGCACAAAGTCCTCTTCTGGGAAAGGCATGGATGGGAATACCATGTCTAATGTCAAAAAACTAAGGGTTCAGAAATAAAACAAAGTTGTCTTAATGATCTAGACACCAGATAGAAATCTGAATAGCTTAATTTAAAAAGGAAGATAATTCAGGATCTGGATATAATATATAAAGCTAAGATGGCTCAGGCATCACATCTGTCTGGACAAATAAATAAATCATGTGCAACTCTGTTTAAAATACTAATTCACATAGGTTTACATGCATACAGACTTCCACAGTGTTTAAATCTGCCATCTGAAGTACAAAGTAGAATTGCCCTATCATTTCATGTAGCATAAAAAGAAGGAAAAGAAAAACTAACAAGCCTCCAGAGTATGATATTAACATGCTAACATTTAAAAAGCCTTTGACCTCCCTTTTGAAGACCCTTCTGTCCTTGGATGGGGAATATTAACTTTTTTTTTTTTTTATACAAAAAATGAATGCATTTCTTTTCTTCCATTGTAAAACCTGGAGAATGTATGCAAATAACAAACGTAGTAAAAATCTGTAGAAGCTTGCAGATTGATGAACCCCTGAAATTTATCTTTCTGCAGGCACTTGTATCACCCTCTCCTACCCTGAGCTTCCAACACAACAGGACTCCAGCAAATTGCGATAATCGCCTCTAACCCTAATCACCATTTTAATCAAAAGAGGTGGGACAGCCTTGAATTCATACAGCAAGGTTAGCATCAAAACTGTCATTCTATTTACTAAATACGCAGAGTACGCTGCTAAAAGGTTGAAACGGTTCAAACTTTTATTATCTTCACAAGATTACTTTCCAGCATTAATATTTGACAAGTAAAAGAAAAGAAAATCATGAAACTGCTCCGAAGAGTCTTAGAACTCTGCTTAAAGTACGGCTGTATCTGTCACTAACTCTGATCTTAAGCAACCCCCGGGGAAACCAAAAAGTTGTGATTCATAAAACTGCCATGACTAAAAGCCTACCTCACATGTACCTTATATTCCACTTTTCCGCTTTCCATCCCTTTCACATTATAACTTTTCTGGTTTTGTACTCTGTTTGTTTAATGACTTTCTTCCTAGCCTTTTGTTTAAAAAGTAGTGTTGTAATTGTAGATAGTATGACAGACAAGGAGAAGCTTGCATGAGGAGAAAGAAAGCTTCAAGGAGAAAGAGCAATGAGAGAAACTAAAAAGAGCATCAAGGAGATTGGAGGAATTGGAAGATTAAAGGGAAAAGCTGCAGACAACTCTGATTTTGAGCTAGAAGGGATTCAGCAGCTGTCATTAAAAACCTGAAGCTCTGCTTGAGATGTATTAATCAGACTATTTCAACGTTTTCAGCACAACTTAGAGGTCCCTATGTCTACTTCAGATTATAGCAATGTGATAGCCTACTCAGGAAACAATATTTGCATCAGCTAACAAATATTTTGTTTTTTAAAGAGGGATGACTGCCTTGTATTTCTTCCTCTCTTCATTTCCAGAAAGGGACTCTGTATTTTGCTTGTTCTACTCACCTTTTCACTAGTAACACACAAGTATCAAAATACTCTTTGTGCCAAAGGAAGTCAGAAAAAGCTGACTTTTTCTTCTTTCATTTTCCTTTTTTTCTTTTTTTCTTCCTTCCTCCTTTCCTTTCCTTTCCTTTCCTTCCTTTCCTTTCCTTTCCTTTCCTTTCCTTTCCTTTCCTTTCCTTTCCTTTCCTTTCCTTTCCTTTCCTTTCCTTTCCTTTCCTTTCCTTTCCTTTCCTTTCCTTTCCTTTCCTTTCCTTCTCCTTTCCTTTCCTTTCCTTTCCTTTCCTTCCCTTAGGACTGTTTATGCTTACAGCTCCTTAATATTGCAGACATACCCTAGCATGAATATCCCAGCAGGGCATGTAAAGATGATAGAGAAGATAGTATCTGTATTTACAAAGTACTGGACAGTTGTAACCATTCTAGCTAAAACGGTAAGTGAAGAACATCATGAGGCTATAGACAACTGCAAGAAGGCATGGTTCTAGTATTTTGTACACAGTATTCTAGTACTGGTATACAAAAGATATTTTCTAAAAAGCAAACACTTCTTTTGATAAATAATATTGCTTAGACACTCCTTATTTTCCACCTGAGTCACACATTTACTTTTAAAGTTATTTCACAATTCCTAATCACACAAATCCTTTAAAATGTATTGTACTCTAAAATATGTTAGAAGACAAAAATGTGTGAGAGAGAATGATTCATGTCTCCTACATACCTGATATTACCTGATATTCTTGTAACACCCTTTTTGTTATCATTTCTTCTTGTATATAAAAACTTGTTGTATCAGTCTAATCAACAAGTAATTACATTAGATTTTGGGCAGAAGGGAGAAAGGCAAAAGTGAGGAGACAAGAGCACATTCATACTATCATTTGTTTTCCAACAGAAAGCAAAACACTCCCAAAGATTTCTCATTTCACACTGAGAAAAGAAGAAAGGTCTCATATCTTGCCTTCCTCTCCAGGTACGCAAATGACATTTTTGTTCTGATGTGACTATTGTAAGAATAAAAATCCCTCAGCAATGAGCATGATTTTTTTTTATAATGCTCTAAGCTCAACAAACCTTCGTAGAAAATAGAATACTCTTAATTATGAATAAATTAACTAAATTAGTAACATGAGATGGATATGCAATTAAGGGACTGTTAATTGAAACTGGAAACACAGCTGTATACAGCTCAGATGAATCACACCAGTAATGACGCAGATGTTTATAAAATGTGATTATGTTTAGCAGGAGCATACTATTGAAACTCCCCAGCCTATTCTTATATTGTGTCGCTGAAATGGTTTTTAAACCCACGAACACCAGGAATCAGGATCTCAGGGATGGCAAATTAGGCTCCCTGGATATGTGAATTAGTGTTGTCTGAATGTCAGCAATTTAATTCTCCAGCTTTCAAAGAATGTAGACATGGAGCCAAAAACAAACATCTGTTAGTTATATGCTCATTCAAAAAGAAAAATATCTCTGGCAAGCTAGAGCTTGTCTGAATATGAGAAAGACAGTAAAATACAGTATCTCTAAGCAGTGACACTGCTGTGTGAATATACTGATCATGTAAATAATATAGCCTGGGAGCTCATGAAATCTACTTTGCTCACAACTGTGAATGCAACTTTTCAGAACTATTTCTCCAAAGAGATAGAAGGATCAGGAACAAATGATATTTCCTATCTAAAGGTTTAAGAATTGATTAGCCTTCTGAAAACAGCAGATCAGTTTTTTTTTTTATTCTATCAGCTTTTACATCTTTTTCTAGGATGCTCTTCAATAAACACAATAAATATAATAAGGGGGTTTTCTTCTGGCATCAAAAGGCACAAATGTTGCTCCTGGGGTGTACAAGTATATCTGAGATATGCAAGCTCAACAGGAATAAGAGCACAGTTGTGAAGGATGGCAGAGCAGCCAAAGCCAATGGCCAACCATGGCTTAGCTCCCACACACTGTTCTGAAGTCTGCCTCACACCTCTTCCTTCCCATAGCAGTGCTACCACTGAATACCAAAATGCTATATTATAGCATGCAAATGGTATGGTATGCTTGAGTCTGTGATTTATTTTCTGGTTCAAGTTCACAGACTAACAGCAGTAAATTTTACAGCATCCATATTTTCTTTAAATATAACCATGCTTTCAGTAAACATGCTGAATAATGTACTATCGTAGTTTCTGTCCAAAAACCTTTCCATGTACTGTTGTACAACTCGCATCAGCAAAGCATGATTAGTTTTGATTCAAGGGTTTTGGCCTGTATAATAATAATTATAAACACAAATGTATGTGAAATAGAATTTGTTTTCCTGGCTCCCTTCTTTAGGAAAGAGGACAGACCCTTACACTATGCAAACTACCAGAACTACTGTCAAATAGAAAGACTACTATGACTTGCATCAAATCAACACTACTTTATTCCAATTTGACTAAGCTTCATAAGGTTCACAGAAGGAGAAACTTTTCTGATCCATAAATGGACACTTATTTAAAATGTGTACATTCATGCACAAGGTAGTTAAGATAATTTCAAAAAATGTGTTGAGTGTCATTGGTAACGCTAAAATTATCACTAAGTCCTGACTCCATTAGACATCACAAGCTTATCCCATCAGTTGTGGGAATGACTGAACACAGTGTTGAAGAGAAAAGTGGTCATGATAAAATTGGATTTGTCTCTGTCTTTCAGAAACTTTATTTGCTAGGAGCTGACCTCCTATTCACTGATGAAGAAAAAGGATTAGGTCTTGACTTTTTCAAAGAAGAAACCTGCATGGTTTCTGCAAAAGACCAGTCTGGCATGTCAGTAATCCAAATGTCATTCACAACTGAATGAAGTTATGAAGGCTTTATGAGAAAAATGTAAACCCTTTCTCTTTAAAGGTAAGCCTAGCCAGCCAAATTCTGGAGTATATTGCAGACAGCTATGACAACTGATGTGCAAACCGAATTCAGTTATCTTAGCTCTTCGGCTGGCAAAAGTACAGACAAAGTCAATTCAGGATTTGAAATGTGATGTTTTGAGATAAGCAACTGGAATGCTGGGATATACAAGAAACACAAAGCTATTTTATATAAGACACATTCTTCTATTCTGAGTACCCGAAAAATCACTGCACTGCTGAAGCAGTGCTGTAATATCAGCTATATGTCAGATAAGTAGGACAGAACTCAGTGTTTGTACAGATGAAAAAAAAGTCATAAATGAGCGTAGTGGAGGGGAAAGGACACAACACACTTGAGACCAATATAAGGAATCGGATGGGAGGAAGTGACAACATCCAACTACATCCAATATACTATCTGTAAATGTAGACTTAGGTTTAATGTCCTAGCTTGATTAATACTAATTCCTCATGCTATTATTATTTTTTTTTTAAAACAAACTGAGCTATGGCAAAGAACCAACTTCAAACATGTAAGAAAATAGAAGAAAAAGGTTAATTGTGTCTTGAAGATATGCACTTGGGAATTCCCAAACAAAATGCCATACACCAAAGAATTAATTTCCACAACATATAATTTGTATGTTGCTATGATTCTCCAGGTACAATGTACTATGAATAAAAATGAAATCGTAAGTTTCAAGTCAAAAAACACAATTTATATGTTTGTTCTTCAACTAAGGGGTGCATTTCTAAGAGTCATTACAACATCAGCGGTTTATGTAACAGCAAGAACAAGGATCAAATGGGTTAGATGAGCCACTGGAAGCAATGATCATCTCAAAATAACTCCTTTTACCTGTGTTTTCTCAGATGGATCCAATTTCAGAAGTATTTTACAGAAAACATTTGCACACAAAGCACATATGTGGAGTTCAGCTATTTTAAGTCTAAAATGCTTTCTCCTATACTGTTAACGTACTAATACAAGACTTCCAGACTACTCAGAATTTTCCATGTAAGGTCAAGACACTCAGCTTTACTCAAGGTGTGGTGAAAACTCCAGTGGCAATTTTAGAGGGCTCGTGTGAAAATACTCTGAAAATGACATGCATACTCATTTACAAAGGCTGGTTTTAAAGACATTTCATAACTTAATGCTAGTGACATTTTTTAGTATTTTAACCACCATTGTTAATAGCACTTTCTAAACTGGCAGAAATAACTTAAAGTCTTACCAAAGCAAAAAGATTTAGAAAATATTGCACACACTGTATAGCCTAAAGTCTGTAAAGGCTCTCTGTAACCTGAAAGTAGGCAGCCTGACATAAAAATACCTGCAGTAATATAATACATAATTGATATGTCAAGACACAAAATGAATCAATGGAGGAAAAAAAATAAGGCTAACATGAACCTTTTGAACTGGAAATTTGCATATTATTTCTCTACCTTAGGCTTTTAATCACTTTAAATGAAGTTTTATCTAAAAAAAATCCAAGCATTTCATAGAAAAGGATCAGCAAAAATGGGGACAAAGAGGAATACTTTTTGACAGGTTTACATTCCCCATCTCTAAAAACCTTTAACAGCACTTTGGCACCAGGACTTAGAATCTAAGAGGTTTTATACTGCTTCCAATCACATTTAGAGAGGGCATTTACAGGGCAGCTCTTAAACTATGAATGCTCTATCTGCAATAACCATGTTCCTTCCTAGATCTGCTTTAACCTCACTTCAAACCAAAGCAGGGCTGAATGGACAGATATCTGTGTTAGCAGAGCACATCCCCTCTGGGCTACAGAGCCCAACTAGAGACTGCTACTACTCATCATCCCTCTGGTGTCAAGAGATAGCTGACAACGAATCCTACCCTACCTGACCCTATGCAGTCCTGTCCAACTTTATTTTATTTGAAAATCTATCCCACAAATTAAGAGTTCTGACAGCTGTTAATGTTTTGGCAAGGAAAAGGAACTGTGATATGGAAGTCAGGATTGAAGAACAACTTATAATTGCAAGGTTCATTTTGTTTTTGTCCTTGTTTGTTTCCACTGTTCTGACTGCTGGTAGCTTTGTGCACTTCCCAGTTTTCACCCTGATCAAGCTCACACACTCTTACCTTAAACAACAACTAATTTTCATATTGAGAAGTCTAAACATAGCTGATTGGAATCAGGTCACACACCTAAAAAGGTGTTGAAAAAAAAATCAGGCCATATTCTCTCGATGTTGACAAAATGTGAAGCAATCTGTGCAATTTCTGCATCTAAGTCAAAAACTCCTAACTCCCATAATCTACACACCTTTGCAGAACTGAAATGGAGAACTTTAATTCCCCTAGTGTACTGTCTACTTTCCTTGTCAAAGGGACTTCTACAGAAAAAAAAATAAAATATTTTTGAGATGTTTGGGTATTATGGATCAAGAATATGAATATTCCCATCTTCAGTACTGTTTCAAGGGTGACTACTAAATAAATAAAGAGCAGCATACTGCATTTACCTAAAACTACTTGACGAAAAAGCAACAGAGCTAGTGGATACTGGTTTTCAGTGAATATATTTTCTACAGTATCATAACCTCAGTTTTCCCCACTATCCTAAATATAGTGTTGTATGACTCATATAGACGTGTGCCGCCAAACATAATCTATAACTGCTGACAGGTGGAAGTAAACTGCATAAGTCTCATTTTGTTAGGAAACAAGACTAATGGATATCAAATACTATGCCCATTCTCTTCCTATCGTTTATCCAACAACCAGATAAATCAGAATATATGCAAAGGCTCTACAACAGGTTACTAAATTTAGGTTGCACATGTAAGATGTATTTTCTTGCATTTCCTAGATTTTCAGTGTTTGTCTTTGTAATTATTTTTTATTTATAATTGTAATGATTTTTTTTTAATCACATAAACATAAACATATATCAGAAACAACACATCAAAAGAAATTTCTACATGCATATTGAAATGGAAATATAAAATAGGATAAATTACTGTTCTTCTTCATGGTTCTTAAAAACAAAAAAAATTCTTTTGCTCTTGGAGGAGGACAAAATTCTAAAGTAAAGGAAATAAAAAGAATAACAAAACTCTAAAATGAATGTATTATTTATAACAAAAACCAAAAACATCTACAGTTTCATCAAACTGAAATTCATCACACAGAACATTATAATTTTAACATGGTTTAACTTTTTGTGTGTGTGTTAGCATGGCCATTGATGATAACCATGTCTGCTTATACTTACTGACGCACATTCTTTCACTGACTGCCCTAAACATGCCACAAAGAACAATGACAGTGTCCTCCTATTTCATTAAGGAAGCTTTCCAATTTTTGACACACACGTCATTAAAGGAATTGATTCCCTAACCAGATTGCTGGCCTTTCTCCACTCACCTGCACAAATAAATAAATAGGATCTCTCACGAATTAATCAACTGTAAAATGAATCTATATGCATATTTTTGCAGACAAACATTGGGCAAAACTGAGACTCAGGCCACTAGAAATGAAGAAAAATACATGGCTATATGACTTCTGAAGCCAAGTGGCATAGTCAGTTAAATAAATAAGATACCATTCACGAACCATGACAGCTGTGGGTTTGGCGGAAGTCCCATTTCTCATGGAATATACAAAAATTTTTTACTGAAAAGTCTGATGGGAAAACTCAACTTCCAAAAAGGAACAAAATCTCCCTCTTCTCAGAAGGGGGAACCTGAAACTATTACAATAAGATTGAAAAGAACTATGATTTTAGCAACACATTAATTAGTCTAATTATAGATGAGCCAGAATTTTGGCCCCAGATCTTTAGAAAAGTTGTCTCTTGCTCTCATCAACTACTTACAGATGACATAAGTCAAAACATAGTTAAAAAGAAAAAAAGTAGAAATAAATTAACTCTTAAAATTAATAAAATGACAGAACGAGAAGAGGAACTGCCAAGGTAATAGAAAGATAATAATGCTGGAATATAAAAATTGGAATCCCTTTTAAAAGGCACATTCATAGGTGACTTCATCTCCTGTAGAGAAAGAAACATCTATCTTGTTACAGTTGCATTAGCTGCCACTTTATCCACTTTTAACATAGCCTCAGTTTACACTCACTGTTTAATTTGGAAATAAGTAACTTTACTTGTAATGCAAGATTTGCAGAATCTTAAGGAAGATTTCCCATTTAAGTAAATGACTACATCTTTCATGTATAAGATTCACACACAGTAACTAGCAATTTGGACAACTGAACTGTAAAGAACTGGAAGAGGTTTTTATTTTTCTTTGGAAAAAAATGATAAAAGAATACCCTTCATCATATTCAAACCTTAATTAAGTTATTTAGACCTGAAAAACACTTTTTGAAACCATTACCATGCTATGTATACATAAATAGAGAAAGGATCTGAGAATCTGGTAAAGTTGTCTCAACCAACTGTGAAAGTCCTGAATAAACATTTCATTTTCCTCCACATTTCTGCAATATATTAAGGTAAATATAATGACACAACTTCAAAATGTGAAGCAGTGATGCAGAAAAAATAAAAGCCAGTACTTAAAGACTGCTTTAAGTACTGGCTTTTACTTTTATTTTATTTAATTACATTTTTTTAAATTTAATTGTATTTACTTACATTTAATCATAACATTACTTCCCTGCTGTGGGAGCTACACCAGCATATACCAGTGCATGCATAAATACACACTCTCATACACCCTGTTCCTAAAATTCCAAGCTAAGATACAGTGCATTTTGGAGAAGGTATATATTTTTAAGTCTTTCACACGATAAAGTAAATAAATGTGAAACTTAAGTGATAGATATGTAAACAAAAATTCCAAAGAAGCTGGAAACTTTTCCATATTTAACTTACAGCTTGTTCACCTTGATTTCATAATAAATCTTAATATTTTTTCTGCTTTAGAGATCAACTTATAAAATCCCCTTCTGAACAGCTTTAATAGCAGTACCAAATCTTGCTCATCACTGAATGCATGTAATGCCTTGTAATTTTATATTTGATTGTGAGGATGTTACTTTAAAGGCTCCACTGCAGAATCATTAATCTGCCCATGCAGAAAATATTTAAAACCACTGCTCCTGCAAATTATTTAAACTATAGTAAAAGGAACGAAGGAGCTAAAGTAAACTATCTTGTGTGAATCTTCCACATACACCACAAAAATGTCAGTAACACATGGATAAGTCAGTTAAAAGAAATGATCACATGATATATTTGGCAGCAAGAATTTCTAAATATTAATATTAAAGAGTAAATAAACTTTTAAGTATTTTAACTGTATAAAAACTTTAACTGCATGAAAAACTGGGTTAACTGATTTCTACTTCTTGATAAAAACATTCAGAAGTATATGAAAATACAGCATTAGCTTTACCTCCTGTTTTCTCATAGGAACAGAATTATTGAAAGTGCTTTTCCAGTACCAACCTGTTTCCTCTTTCATTCCTTTAGTAACCCTTTAGTACCATTCCCCATGGAGAAAACAACATAGAAGAAAAAAAAAATGCTTCAGTGCAGCATAAAGAAAACAGCTATGGGAAACCTACCTGTAGCACCTTCCACCTTGTGTTCAGGTCTTCCACACAGCTGAGATTGTATGGGGAGAGCTGAATATCAGGGGGAGTGAACCGGTGAGCCAGCTCATTGACTTGATGCACCTTCTCTTTAAGCGGCACAATTTCAGCTCGATAAACCTGTGCAAATTAATTATCATAAATAAAGATAAGAAATAACTTCAAAAACTATTGGCTCTGCTACCAGCTGATTAGCAAGATAAAGGTGTTCCATGCTGCTGAAAGGAAGGGGTGCACTGGTCATGAGACAGGTAACAGTCTTCTCATATAACAGCATGGGCTGTAGGGCTCAAGTGTAAGGCCTAGCATTTAAGAAGGTGATAGAAATTTGGAGCCTGCATTACAATTTTTGGCTGGTTAAACCAAATCCCTGAGCGGAACACCCATTGGACTGTTCACCGTAGTGCAAGCTTCTCTCTATCTCATTGTTACATGTGCACAACATGTTCCTCAGGGTAGACAGGAGGGACAAATGCACTTTAATGCAAGAAAATAGGGGAAGACTGTGGTTCCCAAATACACTGAATGAAAGAAAGAAAGAAAAAAAAAGCAATGCTAAATTGTTTTCATGGTCTTACCTGGGGTATCTTGTGCATTACAAATAAAAAGTTTGGATAAAGAGAGGAAGGAAGGGAGGGAGGAAGGGAGGGAAGAAGGGAGGGAGGGAAAAAACAACAACAAAGCAGAACCTTCTTTCTATGACTCCCAGACTACCTTTCATGACTCATATGTCAGAAAAATAATGTGTCTTGTGAGATGACCATTAGAACCATAAGAACAGTCTGGTTAATAATTTCAGAAATGTATGTGAAAACCAAAAGCTGCTAGTTGCTGTCTCTTGATTTTAAAATCAACAACCTGCTGGTGATGCTACCATGATGCATTTGAATAAATTCAGATAGATTCAGGGCACATGACTCCACTGAAGAGATGCTGCTCTATGCAGATTTTCCACTGTTCCATATCTATCTTTTCTAAGGAGACATTTATGAATCTTTAACATGACAAATTGTGTCAAAATGTACCAATGAGCCATTTCTAAGGGGAAAATTCTGTCATTTTCAGGACCACTTTTTCTTGCCCTATAATGTCTGCTCACAAAGGCAGGGATAATTTATTTGCTGCATTAGTCTTGCTTTCCAGCTCCTTTCTCTCAGCATTTTTAATACAGAACACATACGGTCTGCATCTCATTTTGGGTAATCAGAAAACCTGAAATGATTCCTAATAATCATTTCACCAACAAGTGATGCAAACATCAAAAATCCTCACCAAGTATCTCTGTAAACCTTAGAAGTAAATAGTATAGAACACTCACAGACATTAGGATGTCGTGGTACATGAACTGTAATAAAGGCAAACACATGAAAAAATTGTTCCTCAAATTTCTCTCAAAAACAGATTTGGGTCCACTAATTATGCTAAATTGCCCTACAACATAAGGAGTTAGACTGACTTCAATGGCATTCATGTATAGGATAACTAATGATAAATCCATAAAATGCACAAAACAGAAGTGATGGGCATTTGTAAAGGTAAATGCAGAGAATGACACAAATGCCCTGATGGTGACAAGAAGACGGCATAGATCGCATTCATGCCATACAATTCACTTCTCCACATCTCACCAGTTTTCATACCATTGGGACACAACTGATGTTACTGGGAAGAATACAGATTTATAGTATCGTGAGGAGAGCAAGACCAGAGGTAAAAAGAAAAGGAAAACAAATCTAGCATGTTTGATTTTATCCCACAAAGTTATATTTGCTTAATCTGATCATTTAAGCCAGTAATTGAGTTCAGAAGAACAAAAACATGCTTTAAATATAGGCATTTGTTCATAGGCTGAAGATATGTATACCACAGTGTGAGCATTTAGCTTGCAAATAATTATTTCACTTTTTTTTTTTTTTTTTTTTTTTTTCCTGTGATTTCTCAGATTTAGTGGCCCAAGGTCTTTGGCCACAACTCTGTCATTTATGATTGGAATGGTCACATGGGTTCTGCCAGTGTTACCTGTCTTCCAAGATGAGTGAACATCTTTTAGCTAGTGATACCAATGCCCACATTGTATATAAATTTAAAATACTGTTAGAAAAAATGGAGAGCATCTATTGCAAAGATCAGTTCCTGCACTGCAATGTACTCTAAAGCAGCTCCTGCATTAAGCCAACTTAATTTGCTATTAATTTCTATGGCCATAGGATCAAGCTTGGATTGAAAAATTCATTGCCCAGGCAAAGCACGTAGGTTTAAGCTTATACACTGCTTGTTTTTAAGCATGCACTGAAGGATCTTGCTGATTTCAGACCAATTATTTCAATCTGTAATGTTGACTTGAAAATACTGGTCTCACTTAAGATTGACATAAATGATTCTGTAAATCACACAATCATTATACCTAAATTAAGGTGAAATAAAAGATCGGTCACGATTTGTCAACACGTTTTAGTGAGCATACCTTATTTTACAGAGAGAAAGCTTAGGAACAGAAACAAGTCATGAGACAAAAAATGAAATCAAAGAAATATATGGAAGTAAATATGAAACATATCTCCCCCCATATTTTGGGCATTATTTTCTTATTGTTTTTTTCTTTAGGAATACTGACTTTTGCAGTTATGCTAATGTTCCAACATACAAAATATAATAGCTTTTTCAATATCTCTAAATTTGATAGTCTGTTTTCTATTATTACTAAGCCTGGGTTTTTACTAGCATTTGTGTTAGTTATACTGACAAAATGTAAGAAACACCAAAACAAAGAATTCTAATTAATGCGTGGCTATCATTAATGCCAATAATCTTACAATTAAAAACTGAAGACAGAAAATAAAAAAAAAATCCTTAGAAAGACTTGTCATATGATATTGTATGATTAAAAACATCAGCCACTACAATACTATGGTAACCAACAGTTTATACAAATAGTCTACCAGTCAACATACATGATTCTAGAGCTAGGTTTTTTGTTTTTGTTTGAGTGAAATTTTGTATGAATTCTTTTTTTTTTTTTTTCAACCAAGTATTCAAACAATTTTAAGAAATAGTAATCATTTATGTTGTACAATAATTTTCATCTATAAAGCAGAAATTTGGAATTTCTACTTAACTATGATTTTCTCAGTATTATTAAAATCTTTAGTAATGTTTATGTTTTTAATAATTAGTTTGCATAGTGTAAGACTGTTTCATTTTTCCATTACTTTTCCTTCTACATAAAAAATACCAAACCTATCACAGGTTTATAGCAAAAAAAAATAGTTAACTATAGTGTTGGTAATTTAAAAAGAAATGTACATGGTGAGTAGTATTCCACTACCACAACTAGAGATCTATTTGAACCAATTAAATGGCTCAGGATGTAAATGACTTCTCAGTGTGAACAGCGATAGGAGAAACAGCCCCAAATTACGACTGTCCTTACACAAGAAAGAATTTCAATGCTATGTGATACTGTAGGTGGTAAACTGGATTTTAAATGATCCGTACAGTCCTGTTAGAAAATATTTTAAAATGCTTTGGAAAATTAGCAAGGACTCTAGAAGACATACCACCAGAAACCATAGCCAGCCAAATAGTAGGAGTCTAGAGCATAACAGCAGCCATAATCAGTCAGATGAAAAGCTCATCTCGCCCATCCTGTCTCTGAGAGCAAACCAATACATTTGCTTGGGGAAGAAGGAAAGCCTGGGAAACCGTGAGTATCCCGCTCCTTGCTGTACTCTTCCAGCTCAGCAATTTGGGGCTCAGAGATCCTGGAGCCAGAATTTGTCTCTCTTTGTCAATTAGATCTTGAAGGATTCTTCTTACGTGAAATTATCTACTTGATTTTTGAACTAACATAGGCTTTTACCATCCAAAATAGCCTAAACTCAATGTTTAGGTTGAAGAACCACCTCTTATGTTTTTTTTGTTTGTTTGGTTGGTTGGTTTCTTTTTAAGATACCACTTGAGATCTTCTCCCATTCTTAGTTCATGAGAGACAATGATCAATCTTTCTTGGACTTTCTTTGTGCTATTCCAGACTTTATAAAACCTTTCATATTTACTCCTTCCAGGTTTAGATTCAAAGATTGACATACCCAATTAAATGCGTATATAAAGAAGATACTTAGATCTGAGCTAGTCACCATATAGTGCCTTTATATTCAATCACTGATCAAAACAGAAGCTGAATATGTTTGTGTTTTTTTTTTTTTTTTTTACTATAGAATGGCATGAATCACACTGTGAATTACAGAGATTAAACTGAGAAGATTTGCATTCACTAAGGGAACCAAGACAACTAGATCATACACAGACACCTACCTGGCAGATGTGAAATTCACAAAATAAATCACGTTCCTCCTTCATTTATTCTGTCCTTGTGCAGGAGCTTTCCATACTTTTGATCTGCTATATTTTTGAAATTGGTGGACCAGAACACTGCCTACAATATAAGGTCTTATACCATGGTATAATATTTTCTGCTTTACCAAATATTTCTAACATTTGATTTGGCATTCTGAATAGTGCTGAGTATTGAAGTGCTGGAAGTGCTGTGTGGTTTCAGAGAACCAGGGCTTACAACTCCAAGATTTCTCTCATGAGTGTTAAAGGAATGTTTAAAAGGGCTAAATGAGAGCTCATTACCGTGCATATAAAGTTGGGATTAGTTTTCTAAATGCATTGCTTAACAATTATCAACACTGACTTTCATCTGCTACCACCTTATTTCCATCCAGTACTGTGAGGTCCTTCTATAGCTGTTTGCAATTCATCCCCACCTGAAGGGCTTTAAATAGGTTTGTATCATCAACAAGATATGTCACTGCATTATTCATTCTCCTTTTCAGTTCATTTATGTGCATACTAGACAGGGTAGACCTTCTTGAGCGCAGTGTCTCTCATTAGGAAAACTGAATGTTGACCTCTGCTTT